>NC_141029.1:1527500-1705000 GCF_052040795.2 Danio rerio | reverse complement strand
AAAAGGCTACACCTGTCTATATAAGGGCCCAGGGTTGACAGTGCATGTCAAAGCACAAACCAAGCTTGAGGACAAAGGAACTGTCTGTAGATCTCCGGGACAGGATTGCCTGGAGGCACAAGGCTGGGGAAGCTTACAGAAACATTTCTGCTGCTTTGAAAGTTCCAATGAGCACAGCGGCCTCCATCATCGGTAAGTGGAAGATGTTTAACTACCAGGACTCTTTCTAGAGCTGGCTCATCTACGCTGAGTGATCGGGGGAGAAGGGCCTCAGTCAGGGAGGTGATCAATAACCCGATGGTCACTCTGTCTGAGCTCCAGCGTTCTTCTGTGCAGAGAGGAGAACCTTCCAGAAGGACAACCATCTGTGCAGCAATTCACCAATCAGGCATCTGTATGGTAGAGCGGCCAGACTGAAGACACTCCCCGCCTGGAGTTTGCCATGTGAAGGACTCTCAGAGCATCAGAAACTAAACTCTCTGCTCTGATGAGACTCAAACTGAACTCTTTGGAGTGAACGCCAGGCGTTACGTTTGGAGAACAGCAGGCAGCGCTCATCAGCAGGCTAACAGCATCCCTACAGTGAAGCATGGTGGTGTTGGCATCATGCTGTGGGGATGTGTTTCAGCAGCAGGAACTGGAAGACTAGTCAGGGTAGAGGGAAAGATGAATGCAGCGATGTACAGAGACATCCCGAATGAAGACCTGCACAAGAGTGCTCTTGACCTCAGACTGGGGCGACGCTTCATCTTCCAGCAGGAGAATGACCCAAAGCACACCGACAACATATCAATGGAGTGGCTTAAAATAAACTCTGTGAATGTCCTAGAGTGGCCCAGCCAGAGCCCAGACCTAAATCCTATTGAACATCTCTGAAAGGATCTGAAAATGACTGTACACTGTCGCTTCCCATCCAACCTCATAGAGCTTGAGAGGTACTGCAAAGAGGAGTGGGCCAAAATTCCCAAAGATAGGTGTGCCAAGCTTGTGGCATCATATTCAGAAAGTCTTGAGGCTGTAATCGCTGCTAAAGGTGCATCAACAGAGTGTTGAGCAAAGGCTGTGAACACTGATGCACATCTGATTTTACAGCTTTTTATTTTTGTATATATTTGCAACCGTATTGGCAGAACTCACAAAATGTTACCATATTATTTATTAAAGCATGACAATATGTTTTGCTTGTCTAGTAAATGCTTTGTGATTTAAGAATTTTTAGATATTTGGACTTGAAACAAGACTTAAAAATCGAAGAAGAGCAATTTTGCAGAGCAGAGAGCAAAAATGAAGCACTAACATTGAGAATAAGAGTTTCATATTAAAATTCCGTCAGAAAACACCGCCGGAGGACAAGTCAGCGTGACACCACGGAGAAGGCCTGGAGGAATCCGGAGTCGTGGGCAGCGCCGGTAAACGGGTTCTGGAGTAATTGGATTCTGTCTGACTATCCATTAGTCCGGGCTGAACATTGAGTCTGTTTACCACACAGTTAAAGTGTTTAATAAAGAGCGGCTGTGACGTGTACCTGCGGGAGCGATCAACAGATTCTCACAGCGCACTTTCAGCTCATTTACAGCCGTACACTAATGAAAGCTGAGAATTGAGCTCCTGATTCTCACTCCAGCACTGTGAGTCTCCTGAGCTGCACGTGTTTCTCATTTACTTCCTTATTTCTGTTTTATTCTCTCCGTTTGTGTTTCGTGAACATCAGTTTGGTTTCATGTGATCGCAGAAATGTTTACTTTTAAATACAACTACTCCAGTTTGGACGGATTATCTGAGCTGTGGTGAAAAATCGATTCGGAGATTTTCAACATAAGTCTGTTTTCATTTTTTTTACTAAATTATGTAATACTTCTTTTATTTGCTGATTATTTTAATGCATCTTTAAATGTAATCTTAACTGTTAAACACTACATTCAACACTAAATCAAAATACATTTGTGTGCTTTTTAGCATTTAAATATTTTTAGCAGGCGACACAGTGGCGCAGTAGGTAGTGCTGTCGCCTCACAGCAAGAAGGTCGCAGGTTCAAGCCTCAGTTGGGTCAGTTGGCGTTTCTGTGTGGAGTTTGCATGTGCATTCGCGTAGGTTTCATCTGGGTGCTCCGGTTTCCCCCACAGTCCAAACACATGCGCTACAGGGGAATTGGGTAGGCTAAATTGTCCTTAGTGAATGATTGTGAATGAGTGTGTGTGGATGTTTCCCAGAGATGGGTTGTGGCTGGAAGGGCATCCACTGTGTAAAAACATGCTGGATAAGTTGACGATTCATTCCGCTGTGGCGACCCCGGATTAATAAAGTGACTAAGCCAAAAAAAGAAAATGAATAAATGAATATTTTTAATTGATTTTTTATTTATTTTTTATTTTATTTAAGTTAAATAACTACATATATATATATATATATATATATATATATATATATATATATATATATATACAATTGAAGTCAGAATTATTAGCCTCCCTTTGATTTTTTTTTTTTTTTGTCTTATATTTGCCAAATAATGTTTAACAGAGCAAGGAAGTTTTGACAGTATGTCTGATAATGTTTTTTCTTCTGGAGAAAGTCTTATTTGTTTTATTTTGGGGAGAATAAAAGCAGTTTTTAATTTTTTAAACACTAAGGATAAAATTATTAGCCCCATTAAGCTATATTTTACGAAATTATATTTATTATATTTATTAATTTATTTATTAATAAATTATAATAAATATGAATAAATTAATAATATTAATAAATTAATAAATTTATTAATTTATTAATTATATTTATTATATTTATTATATTTTTACGAAATTGTACAATTTTGAAAAGGAGGTGTGGCACCTAACCCCACCCCTAAACCCAACCGTCATTGGGGGATGAGCAAATCGTACTAAATTGTACGATTTAGATCGTACGAATTCATACGAATTAGCCACTAAATCAAAATGTTACGAATTGCCGTGAGATTGTGTTGGAACAAACCATCGTTATACAATCACTTGCCTAATTACCCTAACCTGCCTAGTTGACCTAATTAACCTAGTGAAGCCTTTGAATGTCACTTTAAGCTGTATAGAAGTGTCTTGAAGAATATCTAGTCTAATATTATTTACTGTCATCATGACAAAGAGAAAATAAATCAGTGATTAGAGACGAGTTATTAAAACTATTATGTGCAGAAATGTGCTGAAAAAATCTTTCTATTAAACAGAAATTGGGGAAAAATAATTCAGGGGGGTTAATAATTCTGACTTCAACTGTATATTTACTATTAAGTGACTATAAAGTTTTAATTAGGGCTGCACAATATATCGTTTCAGCATTGATATCGCAATGTGTGTGTCCGCAATAGTCACATCGCAGGATATGGAATATTCAGTTGGGATTATAGTTGATCAGCAATTGAGAATACATGAGAATTGTGGAGTTGTTGCGCAGTATAACCATAGTAAAGCATTTACATGTTTTAAAGGCGTTTCAAGAGAGTGTAAAGCATTTGGAGATGATAACCTACAACATTTGTAATGAAGAGTAATTATAATTGCAATTAGTTTATTATTTTTTGTATACATCATTCACACCCTTAGAATATCACCCTAATCAGTCTAAATGAATGACCACTCCTCCCCCAAATAGAGCAATTTAAAGCCATCTGCTGATATTGTATTCGTATCGCAATATATATTGAAGAAAAAGAAAATATCGCAATGTCAGATTTTTCCAATATCGTACAGCCCTAGTTTTATTCATAATTAAGAGTTTAAGTGGAATAAATAGGCATTAAATTACGGCAGGTGAATGTTAACATTACTTTGATTAAGTCTGAACTTAACTTGAGAGTTAACCTGCCCCGGACCAGGCTAGTTTCCCAGTGTAACGACGGGGAGTGACACCAACAACAGAATGTAGGATCCAATATGCAGGTTTAATCTTTGTCAGGCAAGCAATGGTCAATACAGGTATGTGCGGGCAAATCCAGAGTCGAAGTCAGTAAACAGGCAATGGGTCGAAAGGCAGGCGGCTAAAACGGATAACTAGGATACAAAGCTAGGTTCAGACACGGAGAAACAAGACAGGGAGAAACGCGTTGAAATGTCACTAAACAGTAAACAAGACTCGGCAATGTGAATGAGTGTGTGTGCTGCTTAAATACTGTGTGTAATCAGTCTCTGAAAGTCCTCAGGTGTAAATGTAAATCAAGCTAAATGAGAAAGCAGGTGTGTGGGCGAAGAGCATGTATGAAGTTGTAGTCCAGGAAAAGTGTAGTTCTAAGTGTGTGTGTTTACCAGCGACATCTGGTGGTTGTTCGCTGGTAAACATGACACCCAGCATGAGTTGCCTGAGTAACTGAGTTTGAACTATCGTAAATTTGACTTATGAAACCGAATCCGCCATTAGTAAACCTGACTTACCAAAATAAGCCTGACTTATTCTCTAAGCTTGGTTTATGGAACAGGCCCCTGATCTTGATTTTCAGCACAAAAAAAATTGTTATTCTCATTTTAGCCAGAATCATGCAGCTCTAGTCTAATGTAATGACAAAACGGGTGATCTTGCTGACATTTTAAGATTATAAGGCTGAACGGCATGACATGCCATCAGTCTACAGAGATTTCTCAGTATACCTCTGTTGCAATGAGGAGATCACAATAATTAACCCCGAAAAAGCCAAAGCAAACACTAGCAGATGACCATATAACTGAAATGAATCAATAACAGATTATAAAATGCCCTAATAAATTTATTACTGATAGTTTGGTCATGTTAGTAAATGCATCAACTAATGAAGCATTATTGTAAAGGGTTTCACAATCACACTGTGTGTTTCAATATGATACTATTCTAAAAGCAAGCTGAATGTGAGCGCTCCAGTAGCTTTCTACTCATAATGCTGAAGCAGGAGCTCATCTCTCAGTGGAACTGAAACATCTTCATGAACACGAGAGAGAGAGAGAGAGAGAGAGAGAGAGAGAGAGATTATACATCTGCGTCAGTCTGCTGTGCGTCACTGTCTCTCTCAGAGAATATGATACTGTATTCAACAGACTGTAATTCTTGCTGCCTTTCTGAAAATGCCACTGAAACTCTGAGGACTGTGGCATTTCAACACAAAGAGCAGAGAGTGGTGTCTCGTGTGTCCACACACACACACACACACACACACACACACACACAGTCAGTCAGTTAATGCAGTCACAGTGGCAGTGGGAAAGCGTAGACTCAAAGTAAAGTGTGGAGATATTTCAGATTTCAGTTTTAAATGTTTTGCTGTTTCATGATTAGTTTACTGTTTTTTACCCTAATATTACCATTCATTTTCCTTCATCCCAGTCCCTTAATTCATCAGGGGTCACCACAGCGGAATGAACCGCCAACTATTCCAGCATATGTTTAGTCAGCGGATGCCCTTCCAGCCATAACTCAGTACTGTGAAACACACACACACACACACACTCATACACTACGGCTAATTTAGATCATCAGTTCCCCTATAGCGCATGTGTTTGGACTGTGGGGGAAACCGGAGCACCTGGAGGAAATCCACGCCAACACTGGGAGAACATGCAAACTCCACACAGTAACACCAACTGACCCAGCCAGGACTGGAACCAGCGACCTACTTGCTGTGAGGCCACAGTGCTAACCACTAAGCCACCGTGTTGTGAGTATACGTGGGTAATACTGTAACTAAACAGCATCCATTTGGTTCACTACTTCATCAGCGAACAATGCATGAAATTAAAACAAACAGATGATAAGGATAATAATAATAAACAACTGAGATGAAAGGTCACACTGAAGTCTGATGAATATGTAATCTGCCACATTTGTAAAAATGAAAAAGCAATAATATAAGATAATAATTATTATTTAAACAAATGTAAATTAACTACTTAATTGATTTACATATTTATTCGTTTATATGAAATAAATGTATATAAATTAATACACGATTTAAACGAATAACATTAAATAAACAAAAAATAAGATATTTTAATATGATATAAATAATATTTTAATTAAATATAATTAATCCTTTTGCTTTTGCATGAAATAAAAACAAAGTTGATGTGGTTTACCACTTCATGAATCAACAATACATAAAACTAAAATATAAATTTAATTTGAATGATATATTTGTAATCCAGTCAAAATCTCTTACGTCAGACATCACTTACAAATTGTTTTTAAAGAACTGAAATTTCGTCTTTTCCCTTTTGAAATAACTTTATTTACCCCGTTGGCCTTATTTTAAGGTAAAACTCACTTATTTTGACTCATTACTTCTGTAAACAAGACAATGTTTTTTATCTTGTCTTGAAAACACTTCTTGATTTAAGAATGTGTAGCTATTTAGACTAAAAACAAAACAAAAATCTAAGTAAACCTGAATTTACTTGCAAAAACACAAACCATCCTCATTCCAGTCTGAACAACAATTAATTCTTTCTCCACAAAGCAAACAGAACGGCTCCTCTCCACCCTCTGATTACAATATGTCCACCGCCGTATGTGAAAAAACAACACTAATGTTTGGTGCGGAGAGAAGACTTTGCTGCCAATGCGGACTCTAAAAGTGGCACCTTTGTCTCTGTGGGCTGGAAACAATCGCTGAGTTTTCTCTGTTCTGCTTCTGCAAGAGTTTCATCATTAATTCAGCAGTCGCTAGCATGCACGACATGATCCTAAAGTACAGAGAAAAGCACATCAAATCTCCTCGCGCCGAGCTGGATGTGGACTCAAATGAGCACATGAGGTCATGCAAACACACAAGAGGGAAAGTAATCATTCTGTCATCATAGCAGTCCAGGATCATTGGAAATATGTGCCTTAGCTCCGGGTGCATTTCGTTGCATGTTTCTGATGACAAATCTGCAACAGTGCACTGCCAATATTTCTAAGTTGAAATACGTTACTTAGGGTGTGCCTTGTTGTACGTTTCTGATGAATAATTTACTAGAGGGCGCTGTCTATATTTTTGTGAATTTGAAAAAGTTACTAAGGGTACATTTCTTTGTAAGTTTCTGATGACAAATCCACAAGAGGGTGCTGTCTACATTTTTGCGAATCTGAAATACGTTACTTAGGGTGCGTTTTGTTGCACACAAATCCACAAGAGGGTGCTGTTCAAACTTTGGTAAATCTGAAATACGATACTTAAGGTACATTTTGTTGCACGTTTCTGATGACAAATCCACTAGAGGGAGCTGTCTAGATTTTTGTAAATCTGAAATACGTTACTTAAGGTTCATTTAGTTGCACGTTTCTAATGATAAACCTACTAGAGGCTGCTGTCTACATTTTTGTGAATCTGAAATACATAACTTAGGGTGTGTTCACTGTGCTACGCTTCTGATTTGTCATCAGGCATTTTTTGGGAATCTGTAATACGTTACTTAGGGTACATTTTGTTGTACGTATCTGATGCCAAATCTACTAGAGCAGGGGTCACCAAACTTGTTCCTGGAGGGCCGGTGTCCTGCAGATTTTAGCTCCAATCCTTATCAAACACACCTGAACAAGCTAATCAAGGTCTTACTTGGTATACTTGAAACATCCAGGCAGGTGTGTTGAGGCAAGTTGGAGCTAAACCCTGGAGGGACACCGGCCCTCCAGGTCCAGGATTGGTGACCCCTGTACTAGAGGGTGCTGCCTACATTTTTGAGAATCTGAAATACATTGCTCCGGGTGCGTTTTGTTGTATGTTTTTGCTGACAAACCACTAGAGGGGGCTGTCTACATTTTTGCGTATCTGAAATACGGCACTTTGGGTATGTTTTTTTTGTATGTTTCTGATGACAAATTTACTAGAGGGCGCCGTTAACATTTTTGCGTAAAATACATTGCTCCTGATACGTTTCATTGCACGTTTCTGATGTCAAATCCGCTAAATTGCACTGTCTACATGTTTTGCGATACTGAAATACGTTACTTAATGGTACGTTTTGTTATACGTTTTTGATGTCAAATCCACTAGAAAGCACTGTCTGGATTTTTGGATAAAGTAGATTGCTCCGGATACGTTTTATTGCACGTTCCTGATGAAAAATCCACTAGAGAGTGCTGTATATATTTCTGTGAATCTGAAATACGTCACTTAGGGTACATTTCAGTGTACGTTTATGATTACAAATCCACTAGAGGGCGCTGTCTACATTTTTGCGTATATTACATTGCTTTGGGTCTGTTACGTTGTGTTTCAGATGACAAATCCACTAGAGGGCGCTGCCTACATTTTTGTGTATTTTAAATAGTCTAATTAGCGTTTGTTTTGTTGTACGCTTCTGCATATGTGCACATGCATACACATAAACGCCCACACCCACTCATACATGTATACACATTCTTATACACATACACTTACACACACACGCGTACAAATTCACGCACACAAACACACACATATGCACTAACACACACTCACATATGCATACATACACCCAGCAGGCACACAACATCATAAGAAGCTAATATTAGGTTAGATTTAGGCTGTGATGTCAGGTGACCAAAATTCAATGCCTAGCCAGCATCTAATGACAACGTAACCATGTCCAATAACGTCGTCAAATTACGTTGATATTAGGTTGATTTTAGGTTGTGTTGGAAAGTGACCAAAATCCAGCGACTGATAGATGTCAGAGTGGTAACGTCCGCACAACGTCAAGGTGTGACATGATTAGAAACTCATATTTGGTTAATTTTAGGTTGCAGGGCACCTATGCATATACACACACTCATATACGCAAGTATACAAACTCACGCACACACACATGCAATCATACACACACTTACACAGGCATATAAGCTCACGCACACACACAAACTTACACCCACACACACATTCACACACACACACACACCTCTCGGCACCCCTGACTCCTCTGGACACATTCATTATAGTGTGTGTCAGCGCTGCGCTCACACTGCTTACGCTGAGAAATACGAGACGTCCTGTTCAGCTTTTAACCCACAGCATCTGTTTCATTCACAGAGACGACAGATCAGTGTATTTACCACACAATGACGGAGTGTGGAGCCATCAGACCCAGACCAATCCGAACACACATCTTCATTTCCCAACAGCAACAACAACCGGCCTCATATTCACATGTTCAATGTACATTTAGGGTCTGCAAACTTTTTAATGTGCTGGTGAGGCATCACGTGGCTCAGTGGATGGTAAATACTAGGTAAACTACCTGACAAAAGTCTGGTCGCCTAGTTTTAAGAACAGCAAATAATAAGTTGACTTCTAGTTGATCATTTGGTATCAGAAGTGGCTTATATTAAAGGTAAAAGCCTCTAGATTTTGCTTATTTGAGCACAATAAAATCTGATTATGTCTTGATTATTAAAGATTTCATTAGGACAGTAAGCTCTGACTCTGCTTAGACAAAAGCAACCCAGGCTCATTGTGGAAACGTAGCCCTGCGGACATTTCTGGAGACCGCGATGTACGTGACCGGAGGTACGTATGGCCGCATTTATGGAACAAAATCAATGCCTAAAGTCTTGAATTAAAAAGCTTGTTGAATATCACAAACTGAAAAAAATAATACACCGTATTAACAAGTTCTTGCGTTTTAATGACTTGAATTCCAGGGTTTGTATTTTTAGGTCCTGAAATTTAACATATCTGTTTATTTAAGCTGTGAATATTTCAACGAAAAATATTTCAAACACGTTTTCATACTTAAAAATTCAATAATTCATATTCAATTTTCAGATTTCACTTACAAAATATTCAATACCCTTTAAAAATACGATGTATAATATTCAAAAGGTCATTTTCAGTTCATTTTATTTCAGTTCAAATATTCGCTTCCATAAATTCAGTGGATCAAATTCGACTGTTAAAATTCAACATTACATCCGGGAACTGCAGGAGAAGCAATAGATTGCCGATTGAAGATCGCCAGCTGCTCTAGCTTTCACCAGCAGGTGGAGATGGAATAATGTAAGATTTTTAACCCAGTAAACAGGCGAGAAAAAGCCTAATAAAGGCAAAAAAGTAGCATTCAATTTTAATATCAATGCCTTGGACATTATAAATAATAAAAAGTATGAGTAAAATGAGTAAATGAGGGTTTAGTCATTTATATTTGCCCTTATGTAACGGAAGCCAGCTGGTGATCGCGTAAAGCTCACCCCTCGGATCCAGGGACAGACGTTGTTCTCCAATCTTATCGGAGCTTGTCTCCCATGCTGGCTCTTACCTGCTCGGACCGGTGCGGTTACTTGCACATAAACCGTCTTTTGATGAATATGATGTTACACATTGTCTATCTTTATTGACTCTTTCTTCCATAGACGCAAAGTATTATATTGACAGCTAAAGAATATAAACGTAAGAGAAACAGGAGAGGAAATATTATAATAATAATACAAAATAGATAAACATTGACAGGGCTAAGAACAATTACGAACAAAGATTTTCAAAACCAGAGAGATTTTATGAGAATGTCACAAAACAGTTTACTTGGAAATGTTAAACAGAGAGTTCAGGTATGATTTAAGGTTGGTTATGGATGGGGCGTCTGATTTAAAATAATTTAACATGCGAATGCATTAAAGGGGCGTCTTCAGTTATTCACACAGAACCGTCTAATATGGCATAATAAGGAGTAATTTTGCGCTGTTTAAACGCAGCTATGTCAGGATTGGGATAGGTTATAATTTAATTGTTTAAATTATGATTGTTATTATTATTTTATGACATGTATTTGGGCTATGCGATTAAATAAGTCATCCGTGATTCTAAATTAATATTTCTATTTATCCTTTTTAGCTATCACTTTGCTATCGTCTTTCTCTTCTTTTTTTTCTAGTTTTTGGGGTTCTGCCACGGTTAAATGTTTGCAAAATGTCTTTGGTTTGTCCAGAATATTGCTTTTCCTCTAAAATAGAGACGAAGCAGAAGGAAAATGAATGAATTGATGAATTAATGAAATGATTGACGTTTTTATGCATGTGCTGTGCGGCTTGCTCACGACAAAGTCGAACGAGTGGCCGCGAGCTCCGGTGGCCAGTCAGAGCCAGCGCCGCATATCAAACTGATTAAGAGATGCTGGATGGCTGTCAATATATGATAGGAATTCTTCCAAAGTTTCAGATGACATCTGGGCGTGTGCATAATAATGTAAAATGAAAGTGAAAGTCATGACATTTGGCCAAGCATAAGAATAGCCTAAAAGAGTGTTTCGATTATTATATTAATCATGACATATGTCATGCTTGGGCTTATATGAATAACACCTCGCTGTTTACCATTTCCGAAAGTGGAGCTGACGTCGGCGCGAAATTGCTTGTATAATTGTAAAAAGAGTGATGAATATTAATGGATTTCTTATATCTGTCATTTCTGATAATATAATTGATTTAGTGTGAGCTTATGAGTTTCCAACACAGCAAAAATGCATCCAGAATCCTAAACCAATAACTTTGTCAAGCAAAAATTTGGATTTTATAAGCTACTGATTTTTTTTAAAAAACAAGAAAAAAGAAACTATTAGCTACCCTAGCAATTGTTTATTTAAATATGATCATCTCAAAATATAAAATAAAAACATAATGGTTTGACTTTGTGAAATCATAAAACACACTTGCAGAAAAGAGTTATAAATGAGCAAATACATTCTCTCCAGTAGATGGCGATTAAAGCTCAGTAATACCCCATGAGGATGAATTGAGCTGCTTTGCAGGAACCCCTCAACCACGCATGTCAAACCACGCATTATAAACATTAATCTTATGAAACTAGCTCAAGTGACAACTATATTAAGTTTAAACCAGTTTAAATAAGTTTATATGTTTAATAACTGCAAAAAAGATCAACATAGCTAATCATAAAATACAAACGGTCGCTGAAAAGTTATAAATAACGGTTTTCTCGTTTAATAAAAACAAAGTCAGTTATAACTGCCTATTATCAAACGACAGGCGACTCATTTTATTAGTTATCATTGGCTGCGACATTGCCACTTTTGCGTTATTACCTTTTTTCTCGCCTATAGGCTACAACAATAATCTGGACAAACTAAGACATTTGGCAAACGTTTAACCATGGCAGAACCCCAAAAATTAGAAAAAATGTCATACAATAATAATATTAACAATCATAATAATAATTTAAATGATGAAAATGTATAACCTATCCCAATCCTGACATAGCTGCGTTTAAACAGCGCAAAATTACTCCTTATAGTTATGCCATATTAGACGGTTCTGTGTGAATAACTGAAGACGCCCCTTTAATGCATTCGCATGTTAAATTATTTTAAATCAGACGCCCCATCCATAACCAACCTTAAATCATACCTGAACTCTCTGTTTAACATTTCCAAGTAAACTGTTTTGTGACATTCTCATAAAATCTCTCTGGTTTTGAAAATCTTTGTTCGTAATTGTTCTTAGCCCTGTCAATGTTTATCTATTTTGTATTATTATTATAATATTTCCTCTCCTGTTTCTCTTACGTTTATATTCTTTAGCTGTCAATATAATACTTTGCGTCTATGGAAGAAAGAGTCAATAGCATCATATTCATCAAAAGACGGTTTATGTGCAAGTAACCGCACCGGTCCTATCGAGCCAGCATGGGAGACAAGCTCCGATAAGATTGCAGAACAACGTCTGTCCCTGGATCCGAGGGGTGAGCTTTACGCGATCACCAGCTGGCTTCCGTTACATAAGGGCAAATATAAATGACTAAACCCTCATTTACTCATTTTACTCATACTTTTTATTATTTATAATGTCCAAGGCATTGATATTAAAATTGAATGCTACTTTTTTGCCTTTATTAGGCTTTTTCTCGCCTGTTTACTGGGTTAAAAATCTTACATTATTCCATCTCCACCTGCTGGTGAAAGCTAGAGCAGCTGGCAAACTTCAATCGGCAATCTATTGCTTCTCCTGCAGTTCCCGGATGTAATGTTGAATTTTAACAGTCGAATTTGATCCACTGAATTTATGGAAGCGAATATTTGAACTGAAATAAAATGAACTGAAAATGACCTTTTGAATATTATACATCGTATTTTTAAAGGGTATTGAATATTTTGTAAGTGAAATCTGAAAATTGAATATGAATTATTGAATTTTTAAGTATGAAAACGTGTTTGAAATATTTTTCGTTGAAATATTCACAGCTTAAATAAACAGATATGTTAAATTTCAGGACCTAAAAATACAAACCCTGGAATTCAAGTCATTAAAACGCAAGAACTTGTTAATACGGTGTATTATTTTTTTCAGTTTGTGATATTCAACAAGCTTTTTAATTCAAGACTTTAGGCATTGATTTTGTTCCATACGCATTTCGCTTTTTTTTCAAGCAAACGCTACGGGGCGGTGTAACACCGCTCGCCGGCTGTTTAGGGAAGGTTGAGGAAGAGGGTGGCTGGGTCGCCCGCCCAGTCAATCGTTCAGTTATTTAGTCAGTCTGATGGACGGTCACTCGACAGCGGCCTCCGGCGGCTTTTCACGCGAGAACAGCGCGGGCTCCCGAGATTCACGAAAACAAAAACTACACAAACACGTACCCCCCAGGACGTATTTCGAGGTCTCCAGAAACGTCCGCAGGGCTACGTTTCCAGAATGAGCCTGAGTTTCTGGAGACCGCGATTTACGTGGCCGGAGGTATGTACATACACGTTTAGTTTTTTTTCGAGCGAACGCTCCGCTCCGCCCCTCCTCTTCGCGCTCGCCGGCCGACGGCTCGCCTCCGAGTGGAGGGCTTTCCTGATGCAATCAGTTTGTCCGCTTAGCTCACAGCGTTGCGTCGGCGGAGCGGAGGCCCCAGAGGAGGAGGAGGAGCCGGAGTCGGCCGCGGTGGACGACGACCGGGATCGAGTCCGGGGAACAGCAGGTTCCGGAAATCAGGTAAGACGAAAAACGGAATCCGAAAAATAAGGGCGAGAACGCGGCGGGATCCGAAAACGTGGTCGAAATCGAAGACGAGGGCTTTTGCTTTTTTCTTTTTTTTTTTTGGACGGCTTTTGCGAACCGTCGCCCGGGTTTAGGGAAGGAGGAGGAGGAAGGCCGGGTCGGCCGATCTTTTCGTGCGAGAACGGCGCCGGCGCGAACGGCGTGCAAAAAGAGACGTGAAAAAGCGCGCACAGCAGCCTCTCGCGGATCCGCGAAAACAAAAAACGCTCGAATACATACCTCCCGGGACGTAAATCGCGGTCCGCAGAAATGTCCGCGGGGCTACGTTTATACAATGAGCCCGGGTTGGGTGTTTTTCAAATTTTGATTTCACACAGACTTTAAGGTGGTCTGGCATGTTACAGCTGAGGTGTGCATGTGTGCGGTGCCACTGTTATATTTCATTATATCCACATTTTTCCCCAGTAGGTTTAGTACTGCAGTGTCATCAGAGCATTTCATAATGTAATTATTCTCATGTAAATTAAAACAATCATTGGTATGTAAAGTAAACAGGATAGGACAGCATACGCAACCCTGAGGTGCACCTACACTAGTTACTCTAACATTGGAAAGTGTATCGTTTACCTTAACACACTGAGTGCAATTTGATAGAAAGTAAAATAATACAAGCATTCATATTAAGCTTAAAGTATTGATTTAAGGTGATCTGGTGCATTACGGCTGAAATGTGTGCTTGCGGTGTCACTGGAGCTGCTGTAAACAGAGCAGTTGGGCTCGGGGGTTTCAGCAGCCGCCGCTGATTAATGACTCTGCCATGCGAGAACTGCTCCTGTGTTCGTAAAGTCTTCATTCTCACTGAAGGTCAACATTAATGAGACACTTTATTTCTTCTTCGGGATAGCGTGGCGTGCTTGACCACGCGGCCTTAATCCAGAACAAGCGATGACAAGGGCAACTCACGCTAACTGTTCCACTTTACACAGCATGTCATGAACACTCGACACTGCAGTGACAGCTCTGTTACATAAACACACACGCTCAGACGTCAGCGCAAGATACACACTGAAGCACAACTAGATTTAATATTATAATATATATTAATATACATATATATACAGTTGAAGTCAGAATTATTAGCACCCCTGAATTATTATCACCCTTGTTATTTTTTCCCCAATTTCTGTTTAATGGAGGGAAGATTGTTTCAGCACATTTCTAAGCTCATCTCTAATAATTGATTTATTTTATCTTTGCTATGCTGACAGTAAATAATATTAGACTAGATATTCTTCAAGACACTTCTATACAGCTTAAAGTGACATTTAAAGGCTTCACTAGGGTAATTAGGTCAACTATGCAGGTTAGGGTAATTAGGCAAGTTATTCTATAATGATGGTTTGTTCTGTAGACTATCGAAAAAAAATTAGCTCAAAGGGGATAATATTTTGTCCCAAAAATAGTTTTTAAAAAATTCAAAACTGCTTTTATTCTAGTCGAAATAAAACAAATAAGACTTTTTCTAAAAGAAAAAATATTATCAGACATCCTGTGAAAATTTCCTTGCTCTTTTAAATATCATTTGGGAAATATTTAAAAAAGAATAAAAAAATCAAAAGGGGGCTAATAATTCTGACTTCAACTGTATACATAATATTATGATTTTTCCAGCATTTTTCCTGAGCATAAAGCATTGCGCAAGCAGTACCTTCTCGTCATCTTGGGTGAACAGCGCTCCATTGGGGCTCTTGTTGATGGCCTGTGCGACCCCGATGACCTCTCCGTCACTGTTATGTATAGGCATGCACAGAAGAGACTTGGTTTTATATCCGGTGAGTTTATCAATCTCGTCACTGAAACGATGGTCCTGTAAAAGAGGAGAAAGAGGAGAAAAACTTACATGCTGTAAAAACAAGCTTTTCTTACTTAAATGAAGTGAGTTTTTCCTTAAAACAAGCATAATAATCTGCCAATGGCATCAGTGAAATTATGTTATTTAAAAACGGACGGCACGATTATTGTGCTGACCCCATTGGCAGATTATTTCGCTTGTTTTAAGGGAAAACTCACTTCATTTTGACTTAAATTCTGACAATATTATTTGCTTGTCAAGGCTTCTTGATTTAGGAATATTTTAGATTTTTGGACTAGAATCGAGATCAAATCTCTAAGTGAGAAAAGCATTTATTTAGCAGTACTGAAATCTGATTATAAGAAGCTAAACTGAGTAAAGGGTCTGACATTAAAACGATTTATTTTATTATTTTATTTTGCACTCTTCCACTCACCAAGGTTACATTAATTTGCTTAAAAATGCAGTTAGAAAATATGCACTCATGTAGCTTTAATATTAGTATAATATTAGTTTGATATCATTAGTTTAATATCAAGTTGATATTACTTAACTGGAAAAAAAAAATTCCCCCTACTGTGCCTCACACAGGTGAGTGGGCCTGACAAACCACCTGCAGAAAACACACTGTTTCATTTCTCTGGCTCCATTTTTACTGTCTGTTATATATGACCCAATTACAATTTTTTTGCTGATGTGACACAGATCGGATCTGTTGTATGACCGTGCAAACACGAAAAAAACGCATGCATTCGAATATTCAGAGATCGGATGTGTGACAATGCGACTATCATGTAAACAGATCAGAAGAGCATGTGTGGAGACAACGGTAAAAGACAACAACAGAGGAAACACGGAGGAGGAAAGTGGTTAGTCGCCACAATTTGCTCCCACCAGACCTGAGATCTCTCTCGATCCCACAAATTCCTCTGAATGGTGGAGGACACCATATATAAACCACAGGCGCAAGCTGCGATGACGGCCCTTTCCCTCCTCCTCCGCCCTAAAATCATTTTACAGTTGAGGGAACTTTGCATATTTCGCAGAACTAAGAACAAGACAAGTTCTTCCATCGTGGCTATAGTGTGGCGCAGATGCTAGAACCCATTGTGAATTGTGAATCACACATTGTGAATTGTATGGCAAGTGTAAACACATGAATCAGATATGGGTCAAAAATAAAAGAACGTGTAAACGGACACGCAAAAAAATCATATATATATGGGTAATTCTTCAACTACGGGCACTTTTATGTCCTTTGATATGTATAATTTTGTTCAAATTCCTCTTTCTTTGTCAAACTAACATTAAAACCTACTTTAAAAAAGTGTACTAGCTTTCTATTATATACTTTTTATATTATTCAACCTCATTTTAGGTGTCAAAATCACCGTTTTCACCTTGTTGCACACTCAGAGTTTTAAACTCCAACAATAAAAATAACATTTTAAAATATTGTTTATCTGGTATCTGTTGATGTATCTTAATGAACTTGTGAAATAAGTTAAATATTTATACAAAATACAGCTGTCGCACACTACCAGTGTCATTTACAGTCAAGTAGTGTTCATATATATATATATATATATATATATATATATATATATATATATATATATATATATATATATATATATATATATATATATATATATATATATATATATATATATATATATATATATATATATATATATAAATGCTATAGCTACAGACACTAGGGGCCATGGTCATTAGCCTCCTTGTTAGAGCAACCGACTCCCATGCGGAAGGTCGCCAGCTTGATTCTAGCTTGGAGTGGGTTGGATGGCGAAGGACCGGCAGGGTTACAGTGGTGCCGTGACCCGGATGGGAGTGAGGTTTAGAGGGGGATGAGTGTACCAAAGGCCAGCTAGTAAGTGCTGTTCAGGTAAACCTCACTCCTCTGACCTCTAAAGGTGCTCTAGCGACAGACACTAGGGGCCATGGTCTTTAGCCTCCTTGTTAGAGCAACCAACTCCCATGCGGAAGGTCGCCGATTCGATCCCAGCTTAGAACGGGTCAGGTGGAGCAGGACCGGCGAGGGATATATATATATATATATATATATATATATATATATATATATATATAATGCAAATTATTCATGTTTGAAAGTAATAAATACACTTTATTCACTGTAAAAAAAATCAATTACATTTTTTTTTCCACTAAAATTTCACATTTAATTTTTTCTGCAATGTTATTTGCTTCAGAGAAAAAAATTCCACACCAATTTTGGTGTGTATAATAACTTATTAATGCTGTGTATTACGACCTCTCGCTATTGTGAATAAATATTAATGAATAATGTTCACACTGAGCCTCTTTTCACGCTCATGTCTCCATCTGGTCTCAGAAATGCTGCGTTTTACTGCTGTAAATAATGCAGTTTTAATCACCTGCTTGGCTTGCTAAATGAAAAGGCAAGCGCAGATTGACAGACTAATTAGAGAAACTGCGAGCTGACATTATCATCATCATCATCATCATCATGGCTATACCTGAATGAAGTCGCTCTAAGCTGATCGATTGGCTGATCAATACTCCGATACTCTCACACAACTCATTATTTCACCGAGGCCTTTCATGGATTTTGCGGATAATCAAAGCAAAGCGTGGGGTCAGGGGTCAGAGTAAAATACCCAGCTCTCGGTGTGAAGACTCATTAACCGTATGCCGTGTGTGTGACCTCTACGCAAAGCCGGCTGTCAAAAAATGCTAATGCTTTCCTGACACTAACATCAAATGAGAATCGGGGGGGACTAAAATGCTGGAAAATATAGAGGTTTTGTCTAATTTCTACATTGTAAAAGATAAATGAGCAGTTTTCCATATTTTGTGTTTCATGTTTTTATTTTTTTCCCAGTTTATTTCTGCTTTTGAGTTGCATTATGGGATCTTGAATTTTCTACCAGCAACTTTTAAGCTTTAAAAGTTAGACTTTTGTTGTCATCTATATTCGTTTGCAGTGCTATATTTGTACTTTATTAAGTAATATTAAGTCAGCATAATTAAGGGCGTGGCCACTTGAGTGACAGCTAGGTCTTGCTAGTCGCCGTCACATCACCTCAGCTGATTCCGGCTGATTAGCTGCTGAACTCAGCATATATATTGTATTTCTGTGTTGTTTTATGAGGCCTTACACAGTCAACTGCCTTTTTGGGATTATTTCCTACAGTTATCAGATGATATGGCATGCTGAGTGCACTTAAATGTGCTCACAAACCATTCACATGGCCATTTCCCAGGTGAGTGAAATTATATTTATGCCATCTCTATAAAGGTATTTGTTTTATTTAGGATAATTTATCAATCATAATGTTCTTTAGTACTGTAATGCACTCCAGAATCTGACAGATTGATTAGTTACAGGCTCTAGAACTGTCATCTGAAGCGTTGTTATACAGTGTTATGCCTGGAGTTCATCAATAGCCTTGCATTTACTAACAACGACTATATCTGAAGTGTTTGGAAGTAATTTGCGTTTTCCTCCTGTAGGAAAATGTCATAAGAGCAATGTTTTGAGGCTCAGTGTGTTACAGCAGTGTTTTTAAAAGACTAAACACTTTATTAGTATAGTGTACAATCAAGCACATGTGGCCAGAACACAAACAAGTCGCAGGTACTTATTAAGTATTAAGCGTTTCTCCCAAAGAAAAGCCCGTCTAAGAAAAATGCTAGCAGGAGTTTGTATCTCCGCTCACGCTCCGCCTCTTTGCCCTTTTATGGTTATCCCCGGTTAGCGCGATTACATGCAAACAAAATAGCAACAATTGGCCACGCCCACTTGTAGCTTAATTTGTGCTTATCAGAAACCTACGGGTGACGTCACGGATACTACATCATCTTTTACTGTCTGTGCAAAAACCTTGTAACATTTTCTGTTATTTTACACACTTATTTATCTCTAGATATTATTTATTATACTTTATAGTATTTAAAACAACTAAAAGGTCAATGAAATCTTTTTTTTTTTTATACATCACGCAAAAGCCGCAAAAATATGCTTTTCATTGATGTAAGGTTGGTTATACACTCTCAGAAATAAAGGTACGCAAGCTGTCACTGGAGGGGATACACACTGATATGATGTTCATATTTTAGTTCTGTTTTTTGAAGTCTGTATAAGATTTCTAAACGAATTTATCCTCTAAACTGACTTAAAACTGTTAACATATACCTTATAAAATTTAATTAGAACATGATTTAAAAATCTTATGGTAGAGGAATTTTGAGAAATCACAAGATAAACAAGATAAGATAGACTTTTTGACTTTTTGTGTGATCTCTCAACAAAATTCCTCTACTATAAGATCTTTTAATCATGGTCTAAGTTAATTTTATAAGATATGCAACCAGTTTTAAGTCAGTTTAACATAATATAAGTTCAATGGACTCATTGGGTAAATTTGATTCTGCTTAAACAATTAAGGCAACCAAGATTTTTTTGTACAGTGTAAGCTACTGATATGCACACATTAAGCTGCTATATGTGAATATAATGTTCACGTACATTTTTGATTATACTTTTTTTTATTCTGTAGAAGACTTCTTGAAGAATCCAGTAACTTATGACTTGTTTTTGACTCAAAAAAATCCAAAGATAAAAAAAGATTTCAACTGATACGCATTGTATACGCACTAATACCTACTGATACACACTTATTACTCTATGTACACGCAGACTGTCCACCTCCTTATTATTTATTCCCCCTTTTATTCGCACAAGAAGCAAAGACTCCAGCAGCATTCACCTGATAGGCATCGGGGATGTTGACGGTCTCCCCGTGCTCGGCCACATACCCGATGATGCCCTTTCCCCAGGGCACCTGCACCTCATCCGAGTTGCTCAGCGATGGCAGCACAGTGGTCCCCGCGTGCACATCAAAAAACTTAGACACCAAAGTCTTCTTATTAGTCGGACCCTCCACCAAAAACAGCGAGCAGCGGTCGGCGTCCACCATAATGCACACGAACACCAGGATCTTATAGCTGAGGCTGGTCAGATCCAGGTCGTTGGAGATGTCTTTGACGAGCTCCAGGAAAAACTCCCGCTCGTTGTGCTCTTTTAGGTAGTATTTGTAGTCTACAGCGGTGGACGGGTATTGAGGGATGTTGACCCGGGACTCCAGCAGCGCGGAGAGGATGTGCGCGGTGGTCGGCGGTAAGGAGCTGGCTTTACGCAGCAGCGCGCGCCTCCGCATGCTGGTCAGCGGCTCCTGGGCTCTGGAGTTCACATGCTCGTCGTAAGTCCTGTTCGCGTTGATGGCTTTGGACCTGGCGAAGGTCTTCCGAAGCTCTTTCTGCGACGCCCGTCTCTGCAGCCCGTCTCCGCGGCTCGCCCAGCTGTCCTTCGCGCACGCGCTCGCCGCTTTCTCCGGAGTTTTCGGATGGCTCTTCATCCACTTTTCCACCATGCTCGCTTTGCCCTTTCTATTCAGGTAGTCCTCCAGCAATTCCGGGTGCTCATCCAAGAAAGTTTCGACGTCCGAAAACACCATGTTTGCCCCGGCCATCGCTGCTGTTATTTAGTCATCCGCGGATGACACTCCAGATACCGAACGCGCGCTCGTTTATCCGAATCAAAGTTCAAACAGCGGCCGCTCCTCGTGAAAAACGCGCGGAAGTTCAGCGGCGGTGCCATTGAAGCATGTTTTGGGAGTGACGACGGACGGACGGAGCGGATTCTGAAAGCAGCGCCGGTGTGATGATGCGACAGAGCGCTTCGCAGGTGCACCGCTGACGTCACGAGCACGCAATCGCATCCAGCCTCTCACGAGTCTCCTCACAACTGGATACAGAGTATCGGCTGCTGGACATGCGCACTGCACTATTGCATGACTTTGGATGTGGTGTATTTTGAATAAATGTATTTATTCTTCAAGGCCTGAAGACAAAGTCCAGAATTTGGCCCCTATATGAGCTTATTTGTCCCATTTTTGACAGTATGCGATCTTAAATTACAAAATTAACCAACAGAAGAAGTTTTTAAGAAGAATAACCAATAAAATAGCCAATAAAAGCAGGCTTTTATTATTTAAATGGACAAATTCTGACTGAGGAAATGAGCTGGCCAGTTTGTTATTTGCCTTTAGGCTATAGTTTTAGTTTTAAAACAAGTTTTAACAAATTCCCTTTTTGTTTTTTTTTGTTTTTATGATGGATAACAATAAATTAGCATTTAAAAATAAGTATTTTTCATGTTTCTAAAATTCTGATCTCATTACATTATATATAAAACTGTAATAACTTACCGTTTAAATGCACATTTGTGAAACAAAAAATATTATGATAAGCACTTTGACAAAAATAGGAAGTATTTTTATTGCATCAAAAATGATAACCATACACTCTCAGAAAAAAAGGACTCAGTGGTACAAATAATGTTCCTTGAGGGCCAGTTTTGTACCTAAAAGGTACCTAAAAAGGTAGACTCTCAGAAATAAAGGTACAGGAGCTGTCACTGCGCGGTTCATTTGAGGTACCATTATGGACCCTTTAGGTACAAATATGTATCTTTTGAAGAGGTACTGACCCAGTGACAGGTCCATTTACTTTTGAGAGTGTAGATAATGATTTTGTATTTAATATTCTAATGAATTTTGGCATTAAAGAAATCTGTAATTTTTATCTAGTTTTTATCTGTTGCTACAAATACACCAGAGCAGCAGAACACTGATTTCTGTTCAAGGGTCACATATTGCAAAACACTATGTATTTAAAACCATATTCATTTGGAGTTGTAAAGGATAAACCATAGGTTAAAACCATAATAAAACCATTGTTTACCAGAAACCATTAATAAAATGCATATTTATATACCTTCTATTTTTTTTCGACAGACCTCCACTGATTGTACATAATGGTCTGTTAAATTATGCCTTAAGTTCACTTTGAAAACACTTGAGGTAAAGTTGCAGCTCCACCGACATCTAGTGGACAAAGAGAGTTTTGCAGCTTTCTCACAGTAAAAGCCATCCGTACATTAGCAGGTTTCCTTGTTTTGTGATTCAAGTTTTTTATTTATTTATTTCCCCCGTTTCTTTATGCTTTTGAATTGCATTATAGGACCTTGATCTTTCTCCCAACAACTTTCGGAAAAGTGACTTTTATGAACATTTCTAATAGTTTGCAGTGCTGTATTGTCTGGGTTGGTGTTGTATAT
This sequence comes from Danio rerio, assembly GCF_052040795.2. Lineage (NCBI taxonomy): Eukaryota > Metazoa > Chordata > Actinopteri > Cypriniformes > Danionidae > Danio > Danio rerio. The sequence goes on along the minus strand of NC_141029.1, from coordinate 1,682,080 downwards.
TACGCTACAAAAACCTTGTAATAAACTGCAGCACATTTTCTGTTATTTTACACACTTATTTATCTATATATTGTATCATTTCTCTATATATTATATCTTAGGCCTAGTGCTGTCGCCTCACAGCAAGGTCGCATGGTTCAAGCCACGGCTGGGTCAGTTGGCGTTTCTGTGTGGAGTTTGCATTCCCACGTTCGAGGGTTTGCTCCGGGTGCTCCGGTTTCCCCTACAGTAGACTGAGTGTGTATGAATGTTTCCCATAGATGGGTTGCAGCTAGAGGGCATCCACTGCGTAAAACATATGCTGGACAAGTTGGCGGATCATTCTGCTGTGATGACCCCTGATTAATAAAAAGAAAATGAATGAATATATAAATTATATCTTATTTCTTATACGTTATAATATTTCAAATTTTTTTCTGCTGAAAAATCCAGCTTAAACCAGCCTAGTCTGGTTGGCTGGTTTTAGCTGGTCGACCAGGCTGGTTTTAGAGAGGTTTTGGCCACTTCCAGGCTGGTTTTCAGCCATTTCCAGCCTGGTCTTAGCTGGTCAGGCTGGAAAATGACCAGCTAAATCCAGCTAAAACCAGCTTGACAAGCCTGGTTTAAGCTGGTCATAGCTGGTTTTGGCTGGGCTCCCAGCCTGGCTAGGCTGGTCAAGCTGGTTTTAGCTGGTCATCTCCCAGCCTAACCATCTAAGACCAGGCTGGAAACCAGCCTGGAAGTGGCCAAACCCCTCTAAAACCAGCCTGGTCGACCAGCTAAAACCAGCCAACCAGCCTAAGCAGGTTTAAGCTGTTTTTTTCGCTGGGATAAAGTGTTAAGAACAGTCACTTTGTTAAACTGTTGAATTTTTAACATCAAAAGTGGACAGAGATTAAGGTCCCATAATGCAATTCACAAACAACAAAACAAAATCAGTACAGAAACTGTAAGCCTAACAGATATTTTACTGTGTAAATCTGGTACACAAAAAAGGTGTAGAGGACAAACTCAGCTTCACTCTAAAAAAAAAGGTCAGAACCGTGTTCTATCAGAACCGCATTGTCCTTAAAAATCCCAGTTTTATTTTTTTTACAGAAATCGGGTTGTTGCTAGAGCGGACCGGAAGTTAACGAGAAATATTTCTAATATTTATTAAATTTCTCATTTGTTGTATTTTATTAACGTCTACCCCCACCCCAACCCTAAACCCAACCGTCACAGTAATGTAAAATCAGTTGTTGTACCGAGTATTAGTTATCTATTAAATTACCCAATAAAATGTATTTTTTAACGCCTACCCCCAACCCAACCCTAAACCCAACCCTCACAGTACTGTAAAAATATTAATTATTGTTATACACTGTCATAAAAAATGCTGCTTTATTAATGTGCATATCGCACTTCCGGCCGGCCGCATATGCGATCTAGACTTTACCCAGAAAATCGTTCTGTGAGTGGTTTATTATTCCCGCCATTTTGTTTTTTTAATCCGTAACCGTCAAAGCAGCACCTGCAGCGGTAAACTCTAGATCGCATATGCGGCCAGCCGGAAGTTTCTGGAGCTCAACCATGACTACACAAAACTCTCTCAGCAGGTAATTTCGTTATCAAGTGTCGAAACACACTTTAACTTAAACATATAACTTTCCTACCAGTCTTGTCTTGTTTTTCTTTTTTAGTTTAACAGAACAACCCGCTCTTCCAAGAATGCTACTTCTCAGTGTGAGCAGCAGATGTGTTTTTTCCTAAACGTTTACTTGGGTTTGCGCATAACAATCACAAAAATATAAAGTTCAACTGAGAAAATGTGTTCAACTTAAAACTGTTGTATGAATTGTCATTTTCACTATAAGTTGATATCAATAAAAAATAATCGGTAACTGTAGGCCTATGTGCAATTAATGAAATATATAGGCCCACTCTTATGACCAACATTAATACTATTTATGAAAATATCGTGTTCTAGAGCACTTCCAAAGCATAGATCTTTATATAAGACTTATGACAAAGGTTCTATTTAGCATCAGAAAGGGTTCTGCTATTGTTATAAGTTTATATATTGTTATAAAAATCCTAATTTGGTATTGTTTTGAACTATATTTCCCTAATAACATTTAGCAAAGGTAAAGTTTCTTTTAAGAAGAATGTTTATGAGGTTTACCAGCCCTGAAACTGTAGAATATTTAATAAATAAATAAAAACAGGCAGGTTTGAGAAACACATCTAATAATTGCGACTATTGATCTTATTCTTAAATGCGGAGGTGCGCATGTTTTCGCGATTGTTTTGAAACTTCCGATTCAGTTTACTAGGAATAATAAACGGCAGAAAACGGTCAAACTACTATCTCTACAAACAAATGTTTGCATGACTATACAGACCAAGTAGAATAATATAATAAGAAAACATCAGTTTGCAACATCAAACAGCGAAACGAGCAGTTTTTAATGTCTACCCTGCTGAAAAATCCAGCTCAAACCAGCCTAGCATGGTTGGCTGGTTTTAGCTGGTTGACCAGACTGGTTTAAGAGAGGTTTTGGCCACTTCCAGGCTGGTTTCCAGCCATTTCCAGCCTGGTTTTAGCTGGACTGGCTGGGAGATGACCAGCTAAAACCAGCTTGACCAGCCTAGCCAGGCTGGGAGCCCAGCCAAAACCAGCTATGTCCAGCTTAAACCAGAATGGTCAAGCTGGTTTTAGATGGTTTTAGCTGGTCACTTTCCAGCCTGACCAGCTAAGACCAGGCTGGAAATGGCTGGAAACTAGCCTGGCAATGGCCAAAACCCCTCTAAAACCAGCCTGGTCGACCAGCTAAAACCAGCCAACCATCCTAGGCTGGTTTAAGCTGAATTTTTCAGCAGGATAAAAATGAATGAACGTGAATGAGACCGGAAGTCTCGAGCCAAAAAGATTCAAATGGCTGCGCCCGCTCGTACACAGAGAATAAGGTGAATAGTATAATTTAATTTATTGATCAATTTAACCCTTTGGGGTGACACGGTTGCGCAGTGGGTAGCGATGTCGCCTCACAGCAAGAAGGTCGCTGGTTTGAATCCCGGCTGAGTCAGTTGCCGTTTTTGGCATTCCTCAAAAATAACAATACACGTTTGTGCTCCATGTACAAAAGTCTCTTGCACAGCGAACACCAGCTGTTGACTTTTGAATAATGTCCTCTTGTGGCTGAATGTTGGCTGTATTTTGTTCCTTTAATCCACATCGTCCCATTGCATCTGTAATATGTTGCAACACAGACTCATTGTGGATACGTATTAGACTGTCTGCTTAAAATCTGCTGATTCTGCTCCTTCAACAGACATTTAATTGACTATAAGACACTTTGCAAGTACATGTCAACTTACACTAACACCAACCTAACAGTCTACTTATAATCTAATGAGAATTAGCTGGCATGTAGATGCAGAGTTCATGCTAAATTCAACAAAATAAATAGTGACCCATTCTTTTTTATTTAACTTACAGATGTTGCATGTTATTGTACCCAAGTGCTTTACACTCAAATGCCTTTAAAACACAAACAAGTGATAAAGTTTCAATCTGCTATTAGTTATTATACTTAGTTATTATACTTTATACAATATATTGTGTAGCCCTAAAGTGCAGCAATTTGATGGCATGCATTGCAAAATGTTGTGCTTCAGATTGAGAGATAAAAACTGAACAAAACATTTGCTCAGCGTGCAGCAGAGAACACATTATGACATTTGGCATTATGAGCTGTGACATAACCACAATAAAACCTTAGAAAACTTTATTATGCAACAGTTGCATATATTTCATGTCGACTCAAACTTTGTGGCGCTCTTTTTCTCTCCACTCCTCCCACATCCTCTTCATCTGACGTAATTTCAGTATAGTGTTGGGCACGGTTTAATTAGTTAAAGGCTGTTTAGCATTCAGTCACATTACACAGAGATAGCACAGCTGATAAGTTTGAACAGCTGAAGTTATCATGCATCTGCTCGAGGAAAGAAAAGCTTTTACCCTGTTCCTCTGTTTTCTCAAGTGCATCAGCACAGCCGGTAAGTCAAACACTTGCATTTCTGTTTGCCTTGCTTATTATCTTACAGAGAGAAAGTGTGTGTGATCTGCTTACTAATGTTTCTCTTTAATATTACAGGCGTCAAGAATTCTGTTCATAACAAAGCAGTCATGATAGGAGAGGATGCCACATTGTTTTGTGATCTGACTGCGACGCAAGAGAATACAAGTCGTGTTGTTTGGCAGAAACAGACAAGCGAAAACCACCAACCAGAGACTTTCTTTATCATTCACAAAGACGGTCGAACTGAACACCGTGATTTACAGGATCATGTTAGATTTGTTGGGAACCTCATGGAGAATAATGGATCGATTCAGCTAATGGGATTGAAGCTCGTGGATGATGGAATTTACACGTGCATTTTCACCATTAATGAGCAACAAGCCCAGAAAGTCATCAGCGTGACGGTACTTGGTAAGTCTGAAGGTCGTTTAATAATTCACACAGTGCTACTGTTATTTTGACTTGAGCCATTTCTGAACACAGTTGAAAATGTTATTACCAGTAAACTTCAAGATTCATCTAAATCAATGCATGCGGTCAACACGTGAGAGAGGATCTGCAGTGCATGGGAGAAAATTCATATTTTCTGATGACTGTGAATACTTTGAGGACTTGGTGTGATTGTGTATTTTTATTTTTCACAAGGGACATAATAAATCCAAAAGACTAGTTTTCATTGGTGGTCCCTTTTCCAAGATGTTAAAGGCCTATACCAATAAAAATACAAACCAAAATATAGTAATTACTGTATTACAGTTTTTCTCGATTGCTTGGATGCAGTTGTCAACTGAAAATCCACATTTTCAAAACAGTTAACACACAGGCCTAAACTGCAGCACTCATGGTCAAAATGACACATTTTGCTTGCAAAAGGCACATATCATGTCAAAACATTTAACATATGCAACAAAAGCTAGTTTTACCTTCAAACAACACACCTTGCAAACAAGTATATGAGCTCTTTCAACTAATCATTACACAATGGACAACAAAATACAAAATACAGAACTCAAAATGCACCACCATTGCTTGCCATTGTAGCTTATAGCCAATGGCATTTGTTGTCTCTATTTGGGCTGTCAAATTCGCCTTTTTGCAAAGAATTGGATCAAGAATAAGATGTGCTTTGATTGAATATATATTGAATTCATGACATTTTTCAAACTGCGGCTGAAAACCGAAATATTGTATATAAAAAAAACAGACAAAAGTAATAAAATACTGTAAATATTAGAGAAAACACATGTAAACCATATACAGTCAAAACTATTGGGAGTATAGGACACAGCCATATTGACCTCCTCCATCAATGCTGGCACAGAACAACACAGAGCTTCCATCGTTTATATAAGGTTTGCAGAATGATGGCTAATTGAAGATTTGTGTGAAGGAGTGTCAAACCGGTGCTTCAGTGATTTCATACTGATGTTGGTAGTTTTTAATAGTTAGGAATAGATGGATTCTGTTCGGTTACCAAAACTAAAACAATGGAGTTTGGACTGCTTGAATGATATCTGTGTTACAGTTTTTCTTGTTTGCTTTGACCTGGTTAAAGAAACTAGGTTCCACTTCATTTTCATTTTCACTATCCCAGCAGAGCAAAAGACCGGTCTTGCAAATGTGTAAACCCTTTCTCATTGGGTTGACACATTTTCCCCACCATTTTTCAAAACAGCTAACACAGATGTCATTCAAGCAGTCCAAGCTCCATTGTTTTAGTTATGGTAACCAAACAGAAACCATCTATTCCTAACTATTAGAAACTACCAACATCAATATGAATTCAGTGAAGCACCGGTTTGACACTACTACACACAAATATTCAAAAAGCAATCAGTCTGCAAACCTTATAAAACGGTGGAGGGTCTGTGTTGTTCTGTGACAGCATGGATGGAGGAGGTCAATAGTGGCTATGTCTTATACTCCCAATAGTTTTGACTGTATATGGTTTACATGTGTTTTCTCTAATACTTACAGTATTTTATTACTTTTGTCTGTTTTTACAGTATTTCAGTTTTCAGCCACAGTTTGAAAATTGTCATGAATTCAATATAAATGTAATCAAAGCATTTCTTATTCTGGATTCAATTCTTTGCAAAAAGGCGAATTTGACAGCCCAAATAGAGACAACAAATGGCATTGGCAATAGGCTACAATGACAAGCAATGGTGGTGCACTGAGTTCTGTATTTTGTTGTCCATTGTGTAATGATTAATTGAAGAGCTCATATACTTGTTTGTAAGTTGTGTTGTTTGAAGGTAAAACTAGCTTTTGTTGCATATTTTAAATGTTTTGACATGATATGTGCCTTTTGCAAGCAAAATGTGTCATTTTGACCATGAGTGCCGCTGTTTAGGCCTGTGTGTTAACTGTTTTGAAAATGTGGAGTTTCATCTGACAACTACATCCAAGCAATCAAGAAAAACTGTAACTGTTTGGAAAAATGGTAGGGAAAATGTGTCAACCCAATGAGAAAGGGTTTACACATTTGCAAGACCGGTTCTCTGCTCTGCTGGGATAGTGATGAGGAAAATGAAGAGGAACCTAGTTTCTTTAACCAGGTCAAAGCAAACTAGAAAAACTGTAATCAGTATTCTTTCTGTAGAATACAGGCAAAAATATTTCCAGTACTGGGTTGCGGCTGGAAGGGCATCCACTGCGTAAAACATGTGGTGGATAAGTTGGCGAATAAAAAAATGAATGAATGAACAGGCAAAAATACATTCAAACTACAACCCCAAATCAAAAAAAGGTTGGGACAGTATGAAAAATGAAAATAAAAAAGCAAGTAGTGATTTCAAAATTTACTTTGACTTGTATTTAATCGCAGAAAATAAAACAAACATTATTTAATGTGTTCCTCATGATTTATATGATATATAAATTTGCTCTGAATTATTAGTTTATTATTAGTTTATTTTCTCCCAATTTCTGTTTAACACATTTCTGCACATAATAGTTTAAATAACTCCTTTTTAATAACTGATTTAATTTTATCTTTGCTATGATGACAGTGGATAATATTAGACTAGATATTCTTCAAGACACTAGTATTCAGCTTAAAGTGCATTTAAAGGCTTTACTAGGTTAATTAGGGTAATTGGGCAAGTTATTATATAATGATGGTTTGTTCTGTAGACTATCGAAAAAAAATATAGCTTAAATGGGCTAATACTGTTGTCCTTAAAGTGATTTTTGGAAAAAGGGGGACTAATGATTCTGACTTTAACTGTATCTAAACAATTTTGGTTCTTGGAACACATTTCAAAAGAAGTTTGTATCAGTAAAGCATTTACCACTTTGTAATGTTGCCGTTCCTTTTTTTACAACACTTAAAAGACGTTTAGGGACTGAAGATACCAAGTGAAGTGTTTTAGGTGTAGGTTTGCTCTTGCAAACAAGTCTTAAGGTGGGTGGATTTTGCAGTTTGATGTGTGCAGAATGTGGTTTTGCATTGTCTTGAGAAAGCAGTCTCATTTCTATCACTCTTTAAAGGTTTTGGTTTCTGTTTGTGTCATTGTAAATGCTCAGTCTCGTTAAGAGCTGATTTACATTTTTCTGTGTTTGTGGAAAACAACAGGCGAGTCAGCCGACCCAATATATGACCAGGCAAAGCAGGATTCCCGCGATGACCACCGGCACAATATTGCTCTTTGTTATGAGCCGCAGTTTCAGTTTAAATGTAGTAAAGGCGTTTGTGACGCCGTTCCCTTTTGCGATTGCCGGCTGACCGCTTACCTCCATGTGGAGGGCTTTTCCCCCGCAAACAGTTTGTCTGGTTAACTCATCCCGTACGTCCGCGGCCTTGAGACGCAAAGAGAAGTTGAACAAGGCGACAATGACGACCAGGTTCGAGTTTGGGGAAGAAAGGTTCCAGAAATCATGTAAGACAAAAACAGACTCCAAAAAAAAAAGTGAACGAGTTCATAACGGGCTGAGAATGTGGTAGAATCCAAAAACATGGTAAAAATCAGACGAGGGCTTTTCTTTTTCTGGACGGCTTTTTTTTTTGTAAATTGTTGGTTGGGTTTAGGGAAGTGGGCGGGCAGGCGGGTCAATCGGTAAAACTGGTTGGGTTTAGGGGAGGAGGAGGGTAGGCCTTTATTGATTCGATTGATTGGCCGATCAATGTCAATCATTCAGCCAGTCAGATAGACGGTCTTTCCACAGGGGCCTCTCGCGGATTCGCGAAACAAAAACTGCACAGATTCGTACCTCCCGGGACGTATTTTGCGGTCTCCAGAAACGTCCGCGGGACTATGTTCTCAGAATTAGCCTGGGTTGGTTTGTTTGCATAATAGTCCCCCTCCAATTCCCCTATAGTGCATGTGTTTGGACTGTGGGGGTAACCGGAGTACCCGGAGGAAACCCACTCTAATATGGGGAGAACATGCAAACTCCACACAGAAATGCCAACTGACCCGGCCGGGACTCGAACTGGTGACCTTCTGGCTGTGAGGCCACAGTGCTTACCACTCAGCCACCATGCTGATCAATAAATGCAATAGTACATTTAAAACATTGGGTGGGGGGGGGGGGGTGTATTTGAATAAATTGACAAAAACGCAATGTATTTATATTTTTAGTTGTCTTTAAAGGAAGTGTCCACCTCACATAGCCATGTTCAAAAAAGCCCTAATTGATTTGTTGTGTTTTGTTTTCCCAGTTCCTCCTGTGGGTAGTGTGATGGGGAGTACTCATGTTTCCGGAGCTTTCAGTGTTGATCTGGCTTCATGTATGGCTTCAGGAGCCCGGCCGGCAGCTCGAGTGTTTTGGAGATTAGGAGCCCTGAACACCTCACTGAACACACATACCAGCTCCACGGAGCACTCAGACGGCACCTTCACAGTCCAGTCCCACATATATGGTGTGCCATCCAAACATTTACACCAGAAGAAGATCCAGTGTGTGGTCCAGCACATCACATTCACAGAGGACCTGGAGTTAGAGTACCAGATCAATGTCCACTGTGAGTAATATATATCAAATATGTCAAATGTACAGTACTTTATAACACAGTCACACAGTCACACTTTACAATTAGAATTTGTTCGTTAATGATAATTATGGCATTTATTAACAATGGACAATACTTGTAGTTCAGCAGTAACACTTTAGTGTAGGTCACAATTCATGCTATATTGTCTGCCTGTTATTAAGTTATTAGCTGTATGATCGTTTTCTGCATCCCTAATTCTACCCCAAACCCAACTTATACCTTACAATAATAAACAGCTACTAAGTAGTTTATTAAGCTAGTAATGAAACAAAACATTAAATTAGACACAAAATGTTGTTCTGAACCATAATAGTTTTAATGATACAAATCCTTTAATTAAACACAAAGCTGACAGACACTAAACAGCTGATGGAGTATACACTAACCTGCGCATTATTCAGACACTAGATGGAGACAAACAGTCAAAAACACAACAGAAACTAAAACAGCTGATGGAGTATACACTAACCTGCGCATTATTCAGACACTAGATGGAGGCAAACAGTCATAAACACAACAGAAACTAAAACAGCTGATGGAGTATACACTAACCTGCGCATTATTCAGACACTAGATGGAGGCAAACAGTCATAAACACAACAGAAACTAAAACAGCTGATGGAGTATACACTAACCTGCGCATTATTCAGACACTAGATGGAGACAAATAGTCATAAACACAACAGACACTAATACAGCTGATGGAGTATACACTAACCTGCGCATTATTCACACAGTAGATGGAGACAAACAGTCAAAAACACAATAGACACTAATACAGCTGATGGAGTATACACTAACCTGCACAATATTCAGACACTAGATGGAGACAAACAGCCAAAAACACAATAGACACTAAAACAGCTGATGGAGTATACACTAACCTGCGCATTATTCAGACACTAGATGGCGCCAAACAGTCAAAAACACAACAGAAACTAAAACAGCTGATGGAGTATACACTAACCTGCGCATTATTCAGACACTAGATGGAGACAAATAGTCATAAACACAACAGACACTAAACAGCTGATGGAGTATACACTAACCTGCGCATTATTCAGACGCTAGATGGAGACAAACAGTCAAAAACACAACAGAAACTAAAACAGCTGATGGAGTAAACACTAACCTGCACATTATTCAGACACTAGATGGAGACAAACAGTCAAAAACACAACAGAAACTAATACAGCTGATGGAGTATACACTAACCTGCGCATTATTCAGACACTAGATGAAGACAAATAGTCATAAACACAACAGAAACTAAAACAGCTGATGGAGTATACACTAACCTGCGCATTATTCACACAGTAGATGGAGACAAACAGTCAAAAACACAATAGACACTAATACAGCTGATGGAGTATACACTAACCTGCACAATATTCAGACACTAGATGGAGACAAACAGCCAAAAACACAATAGACACTAAAACAGCTGATGGAGTATACACTAACCTGCGCATTATTCAGACACTAGATGGCGCCAAACAGTCAAAAACACAACAGAAACTAAAACAGCTGATGGAGTATACACTAACCTGCGCATTATTCAGACACTAGATGGAGACAAATAGTCATAAACACAACAGACACTAAACAGCTGATGGAGTATACACTAACCTGCGCATTATTCAGACACTAGATGGAGACAAACAGCCAAAAACACAACAGAAACTAAAACAGCTGATGGAGTATACACTAACCTGCGCATTATTCAGACGCTAGATGGAGACAAACAATCAAAAGCCATGTATTCACTGATGGTCAAGGGGATTCTCAGTTCCTGGATGAGCCTGTGTTATATGGCGGTTGTTATCTGAGAATAACATACCTTGGAATGTCTCGGAATCAAGTATTCCAGTCAGCCGTGTAATAACATTAGTTAATACACTGTGAGTTAACATGCACTAATTATAAATGACTGTATTTTCATTAACTAACATTAGGAAAGATGAATACATACTGTAATAAGCATGTTGTTTGCTGTTTGTCTATGTTTAAAACATACATTAACTAACTTTAACTAATATAGTCGTATTGAAAAGTATATAAATGTTGTAAACTGTATGTTTACACTGTTCTGAAAATACAAGTCACTACAACAGTGAACACTTCAGCTTTCAATCCACCTGTTTTTATGAGCTTGTTAGGAAAAATGCTTAATGGAAACCCCAAGATGGGCATAAATTTGGAAAATGTGCATAAAAGTGGGATAAACTTTTTATATTTCTATGTAAAAATGCGCATAAACACTGATGAAAACACCATTTACCAAATACATTCCAGCATGCACATTAAAAAAAAGTCATGAGATTTAGTTTGAAAAGATTATGCGATGATAAAAATGTATGTAACAGGGTTTATTAATGGACAAATCAGCAGAGCCAGCACATTGTAAAGCATCTGACAAAAGTTTGTCTAGCATTAGGCAGTAGGGATTATATGTGGATCCACAATAATAATTTAGAGAATGGTGAGGAAAATTCCAGACTGATTTGACAATTTTTCAGCTTAGTGCACAGGTGTCAAAGCCAGTTCCTGGAGTGCCGCAGCTCTGCACAGTTTAGTTCCTACCCTGCTTTAACCAACCCAGGCTCATTCTGAAAAACGTAGCCCTGCGGACGTTTCTAGAGACCGCAGTATGTCCCGGAAGGTACGTATTTTTGCAGTTTTTGTTTTCGCGAATCCGCGAGAGGCCGCTGTGTGTGGTCTTTCATATCTCAAATTTCTCTTGCGAGTGCCGTTTGCGCCTGCGATGTTCTTGCATAAACCCACCAGAGGCCGCTGTCGACTGACCGTCTGTCTAACTGACTGAATGAGTGGATGACTGACTGGCCGGCCGGCCAATCGACTGACCCACCCTCCTCTTTTCCTAAACCAGGGGTTTTCAAAGTGTGAGGCGCGCCTCCCCTGGATGGCGCCAGAGCATGTCAGGGGAGGCGCGGAAAAAAATATTATATAATAACAATATAATTATTAAGGTTAATTATTATATGTATTTTTTATTATATTTAAACGTTTTAATTAAACAAATCAAAAAAAATAATACGTCAAATATAAGAAAACCTTTTTTACCCAGAAGGCCATAGCTTTGAATTCGCTTCTGTTTGGCAAGCCCGCCAATACGGGTATATGCCTGCTGATACAATGGATCGGTTTCAGAGACCCCCCGATTCAAAGCCTTCAAGTTCAGGGCTTAAACCCAAAAGACGACGATATGATTATCAGTATTTGAGTTTAGGATTTACGTGGACAGGACCAGCTGATGAACCACGACCTTTATGTGTGGTTTGTCAAGATATTTTGGCTAATGACAGCATGAGACCCGCTAAACTTCGTCTGTTTTGACTGGGATGGACAGTTCTTGGATCTGTTCTATTCATATTGAACCATCATCCTAGTTTTGAAAACGTTATATTAAAATACTTATTACTCTGTAAATAATTGCACTTTCATGCAAATGATGATAAAAGTGAGTTAACAGTCTGACATCTGTCTGTGTCTTTATATATACTGTATATGTGTGTGTGTGTGTGTGTGTGTGTGTGTGTGTGTGTGTGTGTGTGTATGTGTGTGTGTGTGTGTGTGTGTGTGTATGTGTGTGTGTGTGTGTGTGTGTGTGTGTGTGTGTGTGTGTGTGTGTGTGTATGTCTGTGTGTGTGTGTGTGTGTGTTTGCGTGTGTGTTTGAGAGGAGGGGGGCGCCAATGGATAAGTTGTGTAAAAAGGGAGGCCCACTGTCTTAGACTTTGAAAAACCCAGCCCTAAACCCAACCAATTTTACCGATTGACCCGCCCACCCACTTACTTCCCTAAATCCAACTGACGATTTACAAAAGCTGTCCAGAAAAAGAAAAGCCCTCGTTCGATTTTCACCACGTTTTCAGATTTTACCACATTCTCACCCTGTTCTTCACTCGTTCGTTTTATTTTTTGGTTTCTGTTTTTGTCTTACCTGATTTCTGGAACCTTTCTTCCCCAGACTCAAACGCAGTCGTCATCATCGGGGTCAACTCCTCTCTGCGTGTCAAGGTCTGAAAAGAAGTCATACCGCGCCGTAGCGTTCGCTTAAAAAAAATTAAATGCAGCCATATGTACCTCTGGCTACATAATTCGCGGTCTCCAGAAACCTGCTGGACTACGTTTTCAGAATGAGTCTGGTCAGTACCCAGCAGGCACACAACGTCATATAATGGTATTTGGTTATTTTCAACCCAGGCTCATTCTGGAAACGTAGCCCTGCAGACGTTTCTGGAAATCGCAATTTACGTGGCCGGAGGTACGTATGGCCGCATTTCGTTTTTTTCGAGCGAACGCTACGGGGCGGTGTGACATGCTCCTCTTCTTCGCGCTCACCGGCTGACGGCTCACCTCCGTGTGGAGGGCTTTCCCGCCGCAACCAGTTTGTCCGCTTAGCTCATAGTGCTATGTAGGCCCGGAGGAGGAGGAGCCGTCCGCGGCGACGACCTAGTTCGAGTCCGGGGAAGAGCGATTCCAGAAATCAGGGAAGATGAAAAACAGAATCCAAAAAATAAAAGCGAACAAGTTCGTGATGGGGCGAGAACGCGGTGAAATCCGAAAACGCGGTTAAAATCGGACGAGGGCTTTTGCTTTTCTATTCTGGACTGCTTTTGTAAATCGTCGCTTGGGTTTAAGGGAGGAGGAGGATGGCTGGGTCGCCCAGTCGATCGTTCAGTCATTCAGTTAGTCGGACAGACGGTCGCTCAACAGCGGCCTCCAGCTGCTTTTCACGTGAGAACAGCGCGGCTGCGAAAAAGCGCACACATCGGCCTCTCGCAGATTCGCGAAAACAAAAACTGCACAAATACGTACCTCCCGGAACGTATTTTGCGGTCTCCAGAAACGTCCGCGGGGCTACGTTTCCACAATGAGCCTGGGTTGAATGTTTCGGTTGCGACTTCAGGAGAACCAAAAATCCAATGTCAGTTGAACGTCAAATGATGTCATAACAAGATGTCCATACAACATCAGTATAACATCAGTAGACGTTGATCTATGGTTGATTTTAGGTTATGGCATTAACTAACCAAAGTCAAATGTCATCTTAATGTCATAATGTGACGTCCATACAACGTCAAAGTGTAACATCAGTAGACGGTGATCTTAATATCATTAATTTAATTCGCATCTTTGGGAAACATAACTACTGATGATGACCTGCAGCTCTGTGAGTGTGTCAGTGTCCAGATTGAAATCAGCTGTGGCTGGTAAGCATGATGGGACGTGAAGTCCAGGTGAACGGCTGCTGGAGTGTACATATAGCTGGAGTGCCCTCAAGTTAGTCTGGTGGGCACTCCAGCTAATGATTGTAACTGTTGTTTATTTTATTGTTTCCCCTTGGTTCATTATATTTCTGTGTTCATTTTTATGTTCGGAGAGAAATCTAGCCTGTGTTGTTTTTCCTGTTATGGGTGTCAGTGGTGAACACGCTATTTAGCACGTTACGAGTCTACCAAAATCACGAACGAGTTTTAAATCATCTTTGTCGGTAGTCAGTATTGTTGTATTTTGGTTTATCTTTATTTGGGATGTTTGTCTCTTAGATCCTCCAGATCTGGTGATTATCAGTCCTGATGATCCAAATAACCCAGCAGAGGCTGAAGAATATCATTGTGAAGTGGACTGTAACCCAACACCAACTTACATCTGGAAGCGGTAATGAATAGTTTGATCATTACTGCTTTTAAAAAAAGTACTATGTAAGCTTAATTGAGGTGGCAGTGGTTAGCACTGTGGCCTCACAAAAAGAAGGTCGCTGGTTCGAGTTCCAGCTGGGTCAGTTGGCGTTTCTGTGTGGAGTTTGCATGTTCTCCCCGTGTTGGTGTGGGTTTCCTCCGGGTGCTCCGGTTTCCCCCACAGTCGCATGCGATATAGGTGATTTAATGAACTAAATTAATCGTAGTGTGTGAGTGTGATGGGTGTGGGTGTTTCCTAGTACTGGGTTGCAGCTAGAAGGGCATCCGCTTTGTAAAACATATGCTGGAATAGTTTGTGGTTTATTCCACTGTGGCGACCCCTGAATTAGAGACTAAGCTGATGGAAAATTAAATGAATGAATAAATGTAAGCTTAATTTACTTATCTATTTTGGATTATGTAAACCAATATAAAGTTTGAAAATCTGTCAAAAAGGCAAGTAACACTTAACATTGCCATCAAATCTGCGCAAATATTATCAAATATTTCTGTTAGATATACCTAAAGCAAATTATTTTTCTATTTAAACCACTACACAGACATACATCAGACGTACACCAGATGCGCTAGTAAACCCTGGATCTCCAAAACCCTCCAAACATATTTTCAAATAGGCACTATTCTTACAAATAATGAATCTAAACATTTATATTCTTGCCTTAAAGTGTCTCAAAAGTGAATTATGTAGTCTAACAACCAGTATTTGTCAAACTATAGTGAGTTTAGACCACATATTATCACATATAAACTCAAAATAATTCGGCCTAATTAGTGTTGGATTGTCTCCAGAACAAACCACTGTTATACAATGACTTGCCTAATTACCCTAACTTTACCCTAATTACCCTAGTGAAGCCTTTACATGTCACTTTAAGCTGAATACTAGTGTCTTGAAGAATATCTAGTCTAATATTATTTACTGTCATCATGACACAGAGAAAATAAATCAGTTATTAGAGATGAATGATTAAAACTATTATGATTAGAAATGTGTTGAATAAAAATCTTCTCTCCTTTAAACAGATATTGGGGGGAAAATACAGGAGGGTGAATACTTAAGACTTCAACTGTATTTATACACTATATGTATTGCAAATTTCCATCTCTTTGTTTGGTAAATACATACTGGTGAGGTAGTGTTGTCATATCATTACCCGTGTGTCATTATTCACAGAATGAATGAAAGTGAGGGAAGAGCTCCTCGTTATGAAGGCAACAAGCTTTTCTTGCCAAAATCCTCAGTTGATTTGAATGGTGTTTACATCTGTACAGCATCAAACCAGTATGGAAGTGCTTCAGGAAGTGTCCTCCATGTCAATCTCACCGGTGAGTATTTATATATATTTATATATATATATATATATATATATTTTTTTTTTTTAATATTAATTAGATTTTTAAATAAATTTTGTTTAATTGTATTTTCAGTTCAGCTCATATTCTTCTGTTCTTTTCCATTTTGTAATTATGAATAACCAGGCATTTAGCAGATGCTTTAATGAAACACAATTTACACCGTTGAGCAAATAAGCAAAACAAAAAAAGCTTAAAAACATCGATTAACATCAAGCTGGAGCAGATGTGAAATGCAGAAAAGTAGAATAGGATTTTAAATGCTTGTTTGAAAGTGTTTGTGTTTTCATTACATTGTGGGACGAAATGTCCCCACAAGTATAGCAATACCTGTACATTTTGGCTCATTTCTTCATATTAGTATAGCAACTATAGAATTACCACTACAAATTAGGTAATATAGTTTTTGTGTTGCCATAGCAACTGTAGGATCACCACAGTGGATTAGTTACTATAGTTGTTGTGTTGCCATAGCAACTGTTGAATCACCACAACAGACTAGTTATTATAGTTGTTGTGTTGCCATAGCAACCGTAGAATCACAACAGATTAGTTATTATAGTTTTTGTGTTGCCATAGCAACTGTAGAATCACCACAACAGATTAGTTACAATAGTTGTTGTGTTGCCATAGCAACTGTAGAATAACCAGAACAGGTTAGTTAGTATGGTTGTTGTGTTACCGTAGCAACTGTAGAATCACCACAACAGAATAGTTACAATAGTTGTTGTGTTACCATAGCAACTGCAGAATCACCACGGCAGATTAGTTACTATAGTTGCAGTGTTGTAGTTGTGGTGATAGTTGTTGTGACCAAATGTCTCCACAAATATAGCAATACCTGTAAATTTTGACCTTTTTTGTCTCTGAGTAAAAATGGCTGATAAATCACACAAAACGGCATCAAAAATGCATTTTAAGCTTTAACGAGCAACAAAAACTGTGAAATCAATCATCACAGCTACAGTATGAGTTGATTATGATACAGATTGTTGTTTTCATGTAACCTGACTGATCTTTTTCTTTCAATCCTCAATTCCGTGTTTTGCAGGATGCAGTGTTTTCCGCTGGTGTATTCTCGGTGTCATCTTCATTGTTGTCCTCTGCTCTTCTGTGGTCCTCAAATATTCAAGTGGTAGAAAAACTTGTGGTGTGCTTATTAAGAAACAGGGGCGGACTTAGACACAATTTCAGGCCAGACAATTCCACACCCACCCAGATAATCTTTTGAGAAATGAACAGTGGGCGTCTATTGAGAAACGAATAACTGGCCAAATGTTTGGCAAATGTAAGAGTATAAAGAATAAGACTCTTCACGGTATGTCCATTATTTCCTAATCTACTCTGTCTTTGCTGAAGAAGACGTCAGTGTTTATCATGTTTTCTATGTACTTTTGTTTGTACCACGTGATTCCTTTGGTCAGTTTTCCCGCTTTTTACAATATTTGTGTTTTTATTAGTTCCACCATTTATTAGTTTTACCTATTTGTATTTGAGTTCATAATGTCCTGTGTATTTATACACGTGAGTACCGGTCTTATATTCTTATATATCTGTGTTCCCAGTTAAGTGTTTTTTTAAAAGGGAAAAAAGTGTTTGTGTGAATATGAGAGTGTGTATGGGTGTTTCCCAGTACTGGGTTACACCTAGAAGGGCATCCGCTGCGTAAAACATATGCTGAAATTACAAACCACAGGAGAGGGACAATTCTCCAGCAGGATAGCGCTCCTTCTCATACTTCAGCCTCCACATCAAAGCTCCTCAAAGCAGAGAAGGTGAAGCTGCTCCAGGATTGGCCAGCCCAGTCACCAGACATGAACATTATTGAGCATGTCTGGGGTAAGATGAAGAAGTAGGAATCATTGAAGATGAATCCAATGAAAAACTCTGGGAGTCCTGCATGAAGGCTTTCTTCTTCATTCCAGATGACTTTATTAATCAGTGATTTGAGTCATGTCAGAGATGTATGGATGCAGTCCTCCAAGCTCATGATGGAGTCAGACACAATATTCATTCTGTCTCCACTGCAGCAGGACTTTATATTCTATACTGGACATTATTTCTGTTCAGTGATGAGACTTTAGTCTAAGCAGAGTCAGACGTTACTGTACTAAAGAAATCATTAATAATCAAGGCATGATCAGATTTTATTGTGCTCAAATAAGCAAAATCTAGAGGCCTTTACCTTTCATATAAGACATTTCTGATACCAAATGATCAACTAGAAGTCAAGTTATTATTTGCTGTTCCTAAAACATGGACAGACAAGACTTTTGTCAGGTAGTGCATTTTACATTCACATGCAATTATTTTGCCAGAGTGCCCTCTTGTGGTTCCACTATGGCCTTTCTGCAGACAAATTGTGTTCACTTAGTTCTATATTTTCATCAGCTGCTTTTAAAAAATATATAACTTAAAGCACATGAAATAAATGCATCTGCCTGTGTCTTACTGTAAATCAAAATGCAGTTTATTTGCCAGATAACACACCCAAAACATTACATTATTGACTAATAGCGTTATATTTACCATTATGTGGCGACACGGTGGCTCAGTGGTTAGCACTGAGACCTCACAGCAAGAAGGTCGCTGGTTTGAGTCCCGGCTGTATGGAGTTTGCATGTTCTCCCCGTGTTGGCGAGGGTTTCCTCCGGGTGCTCTGGTTTCCCTCACAGTCTAAACACATGCGCTATAGGGGAATTGATCAACTAAATTGGCATTAGTGTATGAGTGTTCGTGCACATTAAAACATAACAGAAGTCAAAAAGAAACAGCTAAATCAAATGAAAATTTGTAAATGTGTAGTATAGATTGTTAAATACATGTAATTAATATATTTAAACTTCCTGTGATGTGAAACAGTTTCACTCACATTTTAAAATTGTTTTATAACCTAAAATATTACGAACTGATTTAAATATAAAAAATAATTAATTGTTTTATAACATAAAAAGTAGTAGAAATATTTTTTTCTGTTAAAAAAATATTAACAGAATAGCTTAAAAAATTAACAGAATAGCTTAAACATGTTATAATTATTTATATTTCATTATTTTAGTAAATGCTATCAAATGAAGAAGAGAATATATATTTTATTTATATTATTATTATTATTATTATTATTATTAATGTCGACGAGTCTCTTATTTAACTAATCTTTTCAACTTGAAAAAAATCATATTTATAAAAAAATAAATCATATATTTATATAAAATAAAATATTATGCATTGATCATTCAAGTTCTACATGTGTTTGTTAAGATAAAAGTAGACTCATTAATAAATTTTTAGTAAACTTATTAAATTAAAATAATATTAATACATTAGAGTGACACATAATAAACTACGTTATTTTATTATTTTATTGTTATTATTATTATTATTATTTAGATAATACTATATTAATACAATGCCACAAGAACAAGAGGTATTAGAAACTGAATTTAAC
Organism: Danio rerio; assembly: GCF_052040795.2. Classification (NCBI taxonomy): domain Eukaryota; kingdom Metazoa; phylum Chordata; class Actinopteri; order Cypriniformes; family Danionidae; genus Danio; species Danio rerio. The sequence continues at coordinate 1,662,513 of NC_141029.1, read as the reverse complement.
TAGCTGACGGAGAAAAAAAGACAAACAAAGGGAGTCTTTTATTATGAAATGTGTATCTGCGCTTGCTTTGTCGTCACGTGCTCTGTGAGATATATATATGGTCGAGATAGAGGAACGTTATTATTTCAAACGTGTCCGCGCTCACAGTTTACTGAAAATTCACTGTCATTTGGTTTTTAGAGCAATTTCGCCAAACGTCAGTATTTTAAAGCGGTGTTCGCTGGGTTATCACGTTAAGATAATAATTCTGATCTTTTAACCTTTACTATGGACGACTCTAACCGACCGTCTTCGTATCTGGACGAGCCTCCGAACAGTCGGCTGTTTCTGGTCACCAGTAAATCCATCACTGAGGACACCATCCGAGAAAGCTTCGCCTCTTTTGGCGAAATCCAGGATATATGGGTGGTAAAAGACAAGCAGACCAAAGAGTCCAAAGGAGTGGCGTTCATTAAATTCGCCAAATCCTCTCAAGCCTGCACCGCTATGGAGGAGATGCACGGCAGATGCCTGGCCGAGGGAACCAAACCTATAAAAGTACTTTAAACATATGCACAAATATTGCTAACACTTTACAGTAAGGTGGTATTAGTTAATATATGTAACATACTAATGCAAGCAATGAACAATACATTTGTTATTATAGTATTTTTGGTGCCTTTGTTAAAGTTTAGTTAACGTTAGTTAAAGGGATAGTTCACCACAAATTGCAATGTTAAGTTACCCACTTTTTACTCTCTTAAGTGGTTTTATACCTTTTAATTATGGGTTTGATGTATTCTGTTGAGTTTTTTTTTAATGTTACATCTGTTGAACACTAAAGAAGATATTTTGATTATAGCTGAAAACCTGTAACCATTGACATGCATTGTAGGAAAAACAAATACTATGTAAGTCAATGGTTAATTTTTAGCTTTATTGGGTCTAAAATCGCATGAAAGTTTGACTTGAAAACAACATTAGCACTGTTTAATTGGCTGTGAACAATGTTGTACTTTGGTAGTCATTGGCTGCTAATATGATTTCACTATTAAGGATTTGCAGAGAATGCTTTTCTGTAATTATTTTTGGAAGGTGAATTCCAAATGTGCGAATATAACACCAACTTTACCCCAATGTGTTAAACATACTAATGCGAACAATAAACAATACATTTATTATTATAGTATTTTTGGTGACTTTGTTAACATTTAGTTATAGTTAAAGGAATAGTTCACCACACATTTGCAAATGTAAGTTGCTCACTATTTACTCTCTCAAGTGGTTTTATATCTTTAATTGTGTGTTTTTTTAATTCTGTTGAACACTAAAGAAGATATTTATTTATAGCTGAAAACCTGTAACCATTGACATGCATTGTAGGAAATACTAATACTATGCTATACTAAGTCAATGGTTACAGATTTTTATTCTTCAAATAACATTTGTGTTTAATAAAAGGATTCACAAAGGTTTGGAACAAGTAAAGATTGAGGTAAAGTTGGTTTTATATATGAACAGGGATTCAACACAAAGGATTTTTTTTCTTCTGGTCTGATCAGGCCAATGTTTACTTGCCCTGGCAAAATTTTCACTGGTCCTACCAAAAAAAAAAAGACAGAAGTTAATAGCTATTTTTAGTCGCATATTTTAATAATGTGTCAAAAATAATGTCAGTAAATCTAGAATATTTTTTTTTTAAATGGTAATAAATATATGCATTATGCAAAATTCAAAGTGTTATGCAAACAAACAGAGCAGTATTGGAAAATGTGCAGGTATTTTATTGCAGTTCAAAATTATTTAACAAAGGCTGTCTGACTTGCCAAACTGACAGCAAATTGTGCAAAACATCAATTTATTTAGTTTGTTGTGTTGTTCCTGTGTAAATGTCTGCTTCCAAGATGTTAAAATCAGACATTTTCATTTGTAATTTGATGTTGTGGTCGCTTAACGGTACTGGTTGTTACCAGGTTATGGGGGGAAAAATAGCATGCTCATTTATCAATGCTTGTGATTAGTTTATTATAGTGTATGCAGATGCTCTTCCCTACAGAATCATCCCAATGACTCTAAAATAATAAGTTATTTCTAAATTTGAGCCTTTAAAGTCATCTGATGAAATCAAACTCACAATATGGATCTCAGAAAGACAAAATCTGCTTTTTTTTTCAATATCGTTCAGTAGTAATACTTGTTCAGCCTTTATTAATTATCATTCAACATTTACTAATGTGTTATTAAAATCCAAATTCATGCTTGTTAAGACACTGAGTTAAACATAAACTAAAATGAAACTTTTATTATGATTAAATAACATTAACAAAGAAATACTTGTTCATTGTTTGTTCATTTTAGTGAATGCATTAACTAATACAATCTTCATGTAAAGTACTACTAAACATTCTTACTTTGAGTATTTTACTTGCACCACTGGCAGATAGTTTTGCTTGTTCCTGATGTGAGCCTGTGCTGTTTTGGTTTAGGTGTTCATCGCTCAGTCCAGGTCTTCTGGAAGCCATCGAGATGTGGAGGATGAGGAGCTCACAAGAATATTTGTGATGATCCCGAAAACATTCACTGAGGATGATTTAAAAGAAACATTTAAGGTATGGCGGGGTGTTTAACCTGTATAAAAACAAGCCAGCATTTTATGTAATTCAAAGATGTCTAATAGACATCTAAACATTAACTAGACTAATTATCGTGCTCGATGCTTCATCCATGTCTGGTGTGAACCATAGACTGTAAAATATATGGACGTAGTGTTCGTGACGTCACCCATAGGTTTCTAAAGAGAGCAAAAGAAGCCACAAGTAGGCGTGGCCAACCGTCACCATTTTGTTCGCGCGTCATCACACCCACGGCGGGATACCAAACAAGGGCAAAGAGGCGGAGAGTGAGCGGAGAGTTTAGCTTGGACCTGGCTCAGACACACTTTACTTTGGGAGAACGCTTAATACTTCATCACCTGCGACTCGCTTGTGTTCTGACCACTTGTGCTTGGTTGTACACTATATCAATAAAGTGTTTAGACTTTTAAAAACACTGCTGTAATATATTGAGCCTCTAAACATTGTTCTTATGACGTTTTTCAACAGGAGGAAAACATGAATTACTTCCAAACACTTCAGATATAGTCTGTGTTAGTTAATGTGAGACTATTGATGAAATCCAGCATAACACTGTATGACAACGCTTCAGATGACTGATCTAGAGCCTACAGCTAATCAATCTGACAGATTCTGGAGTGCATTACAGCTCTAAATATAAATATAAACGATTAAATAAAACAAATACATGTATAGAGATGGTATATAAGTATATAACTTTACTCACATGGGAAACGGAGGCCACGTGAATGGTTTGTGTGCACAATTAAGTGCACTCAGCATGCCATGCCATCTAATAATTGTAGGAAACAAGTCCAAAAGGCAGTTGACTGTGTAAAGCTACACAAAACAACACAAAAATACGATAAATATGCCGAGATCAGTGGCTAATCTGCAGGATTCAGCTGAGGTGACGTGACGGCGACCAACGAGATCTAGCTGTCACTCAAGTGGCCACGCCCTTAATTATGCAAACTTAATATAAAGGAAACGGATGAGTTATAAAAAAATTCACCCCCTCACAGTTGTCATGAAGGGTAATATTAGCTGTATTAACCAAAATCTTTTTTTGTAGCAGGCTGTAAACACCTTTTATCTGCTGTAGAGTTGGCCATTCTAACAGTGCGCTCAATTGAAATTTGCTCTGTTTTGGAGCAGGAGCGGCCAGGACTAGCGGAATTTCAGATGGATTGCAGTTTTAGTTACTTCCATATTGGCTTCCTGAGGGAGAGCGGGAGGTTGCCGCTTGATGTGAACGCACCATTAGAGTACTTTTTTTTTTTTTTTTTTTTTTTTTTTTGTACAAATGACTGAACTAAATTTAAAAGTTGCATGCACATACATTAATTAAATTGCTTAAAAATGCTCTCAATTTACAAAAGCTCCCTAAATAAAGCAGAAGATTACTTATTATTGTTTATTAAATTAATTATTTTATTTTTATTATTTTGACAAACACATTTATTTAGGTTTTGTTTGAGAGACTCGTAATTAGGAAGTGTTTTTTTAGAGTCAGCTTTTTTGCACAAATGCTCTCATTTTACAAAAAGCACCCTAAATAAAAAGGTGGAACATTGCTTATTATTATTATTATTATTATTATTATTATTATTATATTTTAACTATTTATCATTTTGACGGACCTATTTTTTAAAGTTTTGTTTGGGAGACTCCTATTTATGAATCTGGCTCTAGGATTGGGTCACAGAGCTGAGACTGTCAGTTTTGTCAAAGTAGCACAGATTATGTGGTGACTATAATCATGTGCACATGGAAAAGGGGTTAAAATTGTTCCCAAAATGAGAAGGAATGATGCTTATATATTTATTGACATATTCTCTTTCTCTCTCTCTCTCTCCAGGTGTATGGAGATATAGAGTACGCTATCATTATACGAAATAAGACCACTGGTGACAGCAAAGGTCTGGGATACGTCAGATTCCACAAACCATCACAAGCTGCCAAAGCCGTTGAAAACTGTGATAAGAGTAAGAGTCTCATTCTCCATGCTTCACCACTGCCTGTTGTATTTAGATGTGCTTCTAATCCGTCCTCCTCATCAGCTTTCAGAGCTATTATAGCAGAGCCCAGAACCAAGAATTCCTCAGCAGACAACGACTATTTCAGCAACCCCAGGACGACGGAGCACTCCACCAGTGAACTAGGCTCCAGCTCATACGCATTTGGTATGCATCATCTGCACAGTTAGGGCACTGCTCACCCAAAAATGGAAGCTTCATTTACATTTACAAGATATTTTGAAGAATGTTGGAAACGAGCAGCCATTGACCTCCATCCAGAAATAATATGGAGGTCAATGGGTCTCATTCACTAATAATAATAGTGTACGCTTCTTATACTTAGTCCAACAGCGGTGTCTACTGGTGGATGAAAGTTCAATGTGTGTTTAGTCTATCCAGCTCACAATGTTGAATTAGTTTAAATTTAACTCATGTTTGACTCCAATTTTTCAGCACTTAGATGCGAATTTATCCTCAAATGTGGCGATGCGCTAAAATATTTGTCAAACAAATGTTATTTAAAAAAGCATATATACTTAATAAAACGGTAAAAGAGACTAAAGTGCATGGTCTAATCGGAAATAGTGGAAATTAGTTATCTATTTCATTCATGCATAGATAGAAAAATTAATTGATCTGAAACTTTTAATTGCATTTTTTTTCCTGTAAATAATAAAAACTGTATCAGATTGATGAAAATGAACCTGAATACCTGCGTGAACAGGGCCACAATGACTTTTGTTTTTACATCAAAACAATTGCATACAGTGTCTTCTGTCATCAAAACTGGCAAACGTGTCAGAAAAAACTGCTCAATCTCCACGAATATTTGGTTCGCTTATAAAACAAATGTTGTCTGGTTTAGTGGTGTTAGTAAAGCATAGAAAAACGCAAAGCTCTGCATTCCTCGATTAAAAACACTTGCAATCTAGACGCAGTCACCTCATGCTTGTGATGCGGTACAATCCGTAAACATCCTCCTATTAAAATAACGGCTTGGTCTTTATGCTGTAAAATCACTTCGATATTTAATTATTGATCGTGGGCCAAAAATATCGTTATCGTGATCATAATACGATTAATCGTGCAGCCCTACATTACATTAAAACAGTGGTTCTCAAACTGTGGTATGTGTACCACTAGTGGTACGCGGACGAATGAAATGTCATGTGCATGCTATATATATATTTCAAAATTTATCAAAAATGATGTATATAATATGCCATATATGACATATAGCCTATATTTCTGAGGTAATCTGCCACGTCTTTTTTTAACTGTGCAGAGTTGTAGCTGCTTTACTGGGCCTACTACGCTACTGTATTTTAATACTGCTCATATTGGTGGTACTTGGAGAGACTATTTTTTTCTGAGGTGGTACTTAATGAAAAAAGTTTGAGAACCAATGCATTAAAATGAGTGAAGCATGACCGAACTGTCATTTTTTTTGCCTTGTGTTTTTGTCTGAAGATGAATGCTGCACAGCGTTTGGTTGTCTGAAGGTTTATTGTCCTCATCTGGTGTTTTCCTGCAGCTCAGGAGTCCAGCAGCTACAGCGCAGCAGAGTCCTATAGCTCTGACATCATCACCCGCTGCCTGATGGTGTCCTCGCGGGTGTCCGTCTCACAGGAGCAGATCTACAGCCTGTTTGACCTCATCCCGGGCCTGGACTACTGCGAGATACAGAGAGATCAATACGGCTTCAGCAAAGGTGAATAACACTGCAGTCCTTTGTCTACACTCAAGGAAAAAAAGCAAAAGCTGTCACTGTGGTGAGGAGGAAATGCTAAATATTGACATGCTTAACAAGTCACTCATTCATTTATTTTATTTTCGGCTTAGTCCCTTTATTAATCCGGAGTAACCACAGCGGAATGAACCGCCAACTTACCCAGCTCGTTTTTACACAGCGGATGCCCTTCCAGCCGCAACCCATCTCTGGGCACACACTTATTCACACTCATACACCATGAACAATTTATCCTACCCAGTTCAGCTTTACAGCATGTGTTTGGACTGTGGGGGAAACCGGAGCACCCGGAGGAAACCCACACGAGTGCAGGGAGAACATGCAAACTCCACACACAAACGCCAACTGACCAAGCCGAGGCTCGAACCTGCGACCTTCTTGCTGTGAGGCGACAGCACTACCTACTGCGCCACTGCATCACCCGCTTAACAAGTCACTTAAAGGTATTTTTTTTAATCAGTATGTTAGTCTTAGGGATATCTATAAGCTAATGAGCTCCAAAACGATGACAAAAATTACACTTAGAAGATATAAACTTGACATAAATCACCTCGTACTTCAGTTTCTCATCAAATCTTCTGACCAATCAAATGCTCTATTGTAACTGATATGCCCCACCCCCTTCTCATTGCCATCGCCGATGGCTGACAAACTTCACGATGCTGAGGCGGCATCGTGATCCATCGCCCCGCCCACATTTATATTGATATATAATTTATTATTTGCATGTCATCTTAATAGCAATAGTGGTCTTTTCATGAGCTGTGTTAAATGTTACCTATAGCTGCCGCTTGCATGGCTGACAGCATCGACTACACAGCACCTCTCACGTTTAACATGTGTAGATTCAGTGGCAAACGCTGTTACCTGTAAACCCCGTCCCACAGACTTTACAGTGAATGCTTTAGTCATTTTCATAGCGGACTTGAAGCCACTGGAAGTCTTTCACCACTCTTGGAAAAGTGTAGATGGTGGATTAACATTCAGCACATGATCACTGATGAGATGTGTCATTATCAGTAACTTTAGGTAAATCTGTCAGTGTTATTGTCATTCTCTCATCTTCAGCGCTTCACATTTTCGCGGTTGTCGCTCCTGTCAACTGAAGACAGAAGGCATTGACGGAGTGATTGACAGCTGATATTAACCAATCATTCACGTTCAGTTCTAGAGCAGTAAACCAATAAGAAGAGGACAAAGAAGGCGGAGCAAGCATTGCAGGCTTTTTTCACTTCAGCAAGTTCACATAACAGCTGTTTATCTGTTCCTGAGTGCTGCCTTTGGCATTTTTTGGTGCATTCTGCATAAATGTCACTTGAATCCGCGCATGCGGTGAGGATTTTGCAGTGAAAATTTTGATGCCCAAATGCTTCCAAATATATTTTAAGGTCACGTAGATAAAATTTTGGACGCATATGCGACCAAAATGATAAAACCCTTGCATCTTGTTATTATTTCCTCATAATAATAATAATGAAATAAGGAAGTTATCATCAAACACAATACAAATTACCGTGCACTCTAACCGAACTCTCGTCGTCTCCACTAGCTGTGGGGAAAGCCATTATACCGACACCGATCACTGCCTATAGAGTCCCGCAAAAAAAAGTGATTGACAGGTGGTCATTTGTGTCTAGGTTTATTTATTCATGGTTTGGTTATGAGTAAAGCAAAGACCATGTGGGTCAGGTAGTGAAAACAAGGTAGGCTACAATTAATTAGTTCGTTATGAATTAATTGATATTTTACAACGACCAGCGTCATTGCGATGTTTCACATTAGACATCGTACGATGCCAAATTGGTCAACATCGCCAAACCCTCTTATGTTGGTGTAAGTTGCCTTTCATAGTGCAATTTGGGAGCATTTACATGTTGCGTGTCAATTCTGTGCGAGTCTCCTGCTTTTTTTTGCTTTTATACGAGACAAAAGAGAGAGCAAAGCGAAGTTGATTCAGAGTTTTTGATGCGAGTCCTTTGACATCAGTGAGAATAGTTTGCTGTAAAAAGAGGGAAAACAAACCCATCTTTGCTTTATTTAGCTTTGTTTACATGCAGAGGGTCAACAAGTTGTCAGGGTACAGGTAACAATATTTACACCCACGTACCGGCAGAGAAAAAGACAAAAGGGATAAAGAGTGACGCCATCAGTTGAGCCTGAATACCATGAAAACGCATGTTAATTACAAAAGAGCAGTGGAGTGACTGAATGCTCAAACTTGAAAAACCAGAAATCTGGCTTTCTGCCGTCAGCAAAAGCTTCTAAATACTAGCATTTTCTGCAGTTTGTATGCTTGGTACACACATCGATTTAGGTTTTTTATTTGAAATGAGGTGTAAATATCAGACTTATAAACTTTAGACCAGGGATGCCCAATACTGTTACGAAGATCTACCTTCCTGCAGATTTCAGCTCTAACCTTAGTTAAACGCACCTGCTCCTTCAGATCCTACTTGGCTGTTTTAGCGGTGTTTGATCGGGGTTGGAGCTGAACTTTGCAGGAATGCAGATCTCCAGGAACAGGATTGGGCTCCCCTGCTTAGACACTCATGACCAGACAAAATCTGCAGACATTTTTTGCTATTTCTGTGCAGAACTTCATACAAAATCTGTGGAAATGGTTTTGAGAGTATAGTAGCTACTAAGGATGTAACTGTATTGTAAATACCGTCATACAGCAATAGCAATTTTTTTCAATATTACCGTAGTCGCATGACTCGGTAAAACTATAGGTCTTCTGAGAAAGTTTGCTCAGGCGAATGAAGCGAACGGGAGGTAGCGGAAACTACAATTCCCATCAGCCCAGGCGCGGCCATCATCCTTTGCGGTCTGTTGTCACTACAGATCCAGTAATGCGGAAATTGTGTGAGTGTGTTGCTAGTAGCGGGGATGAAAAAGAGCTGGAAATGATCGAACCTAAAGCGGGTTTTAAATCGGATGTGTGGGAGCATTTCGGTTTCTCTGGGGGTGTTGTCGCCGCGCGCATACTGAATAGCGGTGTTGTCGCACACCTACTGAAGGGCGGGACGGAGGATGTGTCGCGTCGCGGGGGCACTTTTGATCATTTTGGAAGGGCACTTTTTATCCAAGACTAAAAAGGGCATGTGCACTGCACAGGTTGAGCCCTATATGTGCACATGCCTGCAAGTTGGGGAATACGACTAATAACAGTCATGGGGACTGCAGAAACACAGCACACTGTTCAGATTGATGCAGACATTGACTTGTACCGCAAAGAGACCTCTATCTCACTCATGGCTTGTCCTCTCAAGTGGGGGAAAGACAATGCACAACGTCACCCACTGCTGTCAACCTGGGCCAAGTCATATCTCTGTCCCAGAAACCTGAGTCCCAAATGAGAGGGTTTTTTTCTGTTGCAGGGGACATTGTAAATACCCAGAGATACCAGCTTTTACCAGATTTTATTTATATGATGATTTTCCTTTAAACCCATCTCTATCTAAGTGAGTGAGTGATTAAATGTTGAATGTGATGAGTTTTCAACACTACTAAATTGAAACTTTTTTTTGCATGGTTCAATAATTTTTTGTTATTAAAAATTAAAAAATTGAAGTTCCTGTTTTAAAGCTTACAGATAGATGGCTAATTTGTATGTCATTGACACTTTTGGCACTTTTTTGAGGTATTTTCATTAGTTTTGTTTTTCCTGTAAATGATTCAATAAATACCGTACCGTGACATTCATACCGAGGTATTACCGTACCGTGAAATTCTGATACCGTTACATCCCTAGTAGCTACACTTAACCCATGAAATAAGGAAAAAATACTAACTTTTATTCAACATTTACAATGCAAATCCAATAAAATCCACTTGTTTGGTAACCAAAGTAAGTCTGTCATGTAATTGGCCTACTAAAAGACAGAAAATAGTACTTAATAAAATGTATTGTACATAAACTATGTTAATGCTTGCATATTAGCTAATAATATTACTAAAATTAATAGCTGAATAAAACTAATAATAATAACTGAATAAATACTTGCCGGCCACTTTATTAGGTACGCTTGTCCAACTGCTTGTTAACGCAAATTTCCAGTCAGCCAATCACATGGCAGCAACTCAATGCATTTAGGCGTGTAGACATGGTCAAGACGATCTGCTGCTGTACAAAGTGAGCATCAGAATGGGGAAGAAAGGGGATTTAAGTGAGTTTGAATGTGGCATGGTTGTTGCTGCCAGACGGGCTGCTATGAGTATTTCAGAAACTGCTGATCTACTGGGATTTTCACGCACAAACATCTGTAGGAAGTACAGAGAATGGTTCGAAACTCCATTCCAGGAACGAAACGAAATATCCAGTGAGCGGCAGTTCTGTGAGCGCAAATGCCTTGTTGATACCAGAGGTCAGAGGAGAATGGCCAGACTGGTTCCAGCTGATAGAAAGGCAACAGTAACTCAAATAAGCACTCGTTACAACCGAGCTCTGCAGAAGAGCATCTCTGAACACACAACACAACTATATTTACATACATATGCGTTCCCATTCATGAAATGTTCTTAAAAGAAAGCACAGCATGGACCTTTCTGTAAACTCTTCTAGTTATTCACAAATGCATTATGAACCTCTGACTTGATTGTTAAATGTGTGTGTTTTAGTGAATTCCAGTCATATTTAAATGGGGTGTGTACATGTAAGTGGGCGCACTTTCACTTTTTCTTTTGTCCCTTCCAATGAGTTACGCTTCAGTTGCATGTAAAGGAATGTTGAGCCATCTTTGGTTTCGCTTTTAGCTGCAGTATTATTGCATAAAAACAGCACAGAGCACAGCGTCTTCACAACATGATGCGCTACAGTAGCTGTGTTTCCATCCAAAGATTCATGTGCAAAATTAGAATATGGCATGAAACATTTGTGAATAAAGCAGCGTTTCCATCCAGTGAGAAATGAAAGAGAATAAAAATCATCACTTCCTGATAAACTGTCCAGATATAAGACAGAGAAGTGTAGTTTGATGCACTGTTGGGATTCACCACTGTCATTTTTTTCATCTCTAATAAATGAGTTGCGCCTTAGAAGACGAAACGCAGTGAACGCATTAAATGTGGTGGCTTTTGGAAACTTGAGATGCTCTTTGGGAGTGCAGACAGATGCTTAAGACTGTTCCGGATGGCTGGAGACATCTGATTAGAAATAATATTACCTTTACCCTGAAGGTGCACATCTAAGGGGACTAATCGAGAGTCCTTGAGAATGAGCAAGCATAGAAGTGGTCATCTAAAGATTAGTTCGATAGATAGATCAAAATAGTCAATTACTTCTGTTTATTTATCAAGACTGACGAGAGTGTGACTGTAAGGAATGCTAGCAGCCGAGACGATTCCTCTGAGCACCCCAATGAACAAATGTAATAGTTACGAGTAACGACAGAAGGTTCAAACACTCATCTGAATCATATAGAAATAATCTTCCTAATGTTTTATTATTGGAGTCAGATAAAGCTCAGATCTTCCCAGTGCTGGGTGGCGGCTGGAAGGGCATCTCCTGCGTAAAACATATGCTGGAATAGTTGGCGGTTCATACTGCTGTGGCGAGCCCTGATAGATAAATCTATTTATATTCTAAACCACTTCATATTAAAATCTGAGTCAGATATGAGTTAACTTGTACTAAAACAAACATTTTTGCTCTGGAAAGGCTGATGAATGCACTGGAAATGACTAAATGAATACGCCAGCTGGGTGGACCTTACATTCACTAAATGTTTACATCGTAGGTTATTGAAATTATGTTTTATTAAACAATATTTATCCAGTGGCGTAGCGGAGGGGCCCGCGTGATTAGGGGGCCCCACGTCGTCACGATTTTCAATGGTTGAAAATCCAGGAACCGCAATAATCAAACTCTTGGGAACAACTGTGGTCGGAACCAAAGTGTTCTCTGAATTCCTCTCAAGATGCACTACTTCATTCTGATTGGTTGCCGCCGAACCGCGTCATAGCCAATGAAGACGCGCCGCTGTTTCTCGCTGCCGGTTCTCGTTAGAAAATGAATGACTTTTGGCTACTTTGACGCTCTCGCCACTTTCGGTTTGTGATCGCTCCTCAGTTTGTGAAGGATTCCCGCGTTGTCGCTCCACCCCGCCTCATTTCCCTGCTTTTCAATTTGTGACATAGATATATACACTAGATATCGCATAGGGACCCTGAGCATGCGTCAATAGCGCCGCCACATTGGTACAGTGCTCCCAGGACAAATGTCATTCAACCGCGCTAGTCAAGACAGTGTTATTACGTGAAGATCCGGGACTTTAGCGCTGTCTACGAGTGTAGTAACGAGCAAACAAAGAAAACAAAGCACAAAGGCAGAACATTTCATAGCTAATATGAAGTTTTTTATGTTTTTGTATGTTCTGAAATTTGTGCTAAACAGAGGCTAGTTAGCGTTATTGATGATAATACAGTCACTTACTGCATTCATCATAAGCAAAGCAGATCCAACTCGCACTAAACACTCGGCTTATGCTAGTTCTGTTGAATAAAATCAGCAAACAATGCAAAAGAAATATGACAACGAGATGCTGCGCTGCCAGAAACTTGCATTATTGTCGGCGAGTGAACGAGCCGTTCATAACGGAGATTTATTCACAAACGAATCGCTCTCTCCGTCAGTATGAGCAGTGAAAGCAGGAGAGGAGCTGTGTGCACGGATTAGATCAAGTTTAACAGGGAGGGTGAATAGTACGTTTCTGTACACACAAACACAAGCTTTTTGTCAGGAATGCCCGTGCGGTCACTGATCCATCAATGTAGAAAAGTGATGTAAAATTATAATTTTCATAATTAAAAAAATCTTCATTTGGGGGCCCTGTAGGTGATCCTTGCAGGGGGGCCTCCGCATTTTGCGCTACGCCACTGTATTTATCGTACTCTGTTGTGTGCATTTTCAAAATTGAAGAACATCTTGGTGTTTCCATTAATGCGCATATTAAAAATATGCATAACAGTAGTTGGATTGAAGCATAGCTAGTGACGTCAGCGTCCCACTGAAACACACCCATTGTCAGTCTGAGTTGTTCTGCTGATTGTAAAAGGCCTCAGCCCTCCGTCAGTCCGTCATCACAGCATTAGTATTTGATGATTATTCCCTCAAGAACTGTCTTGAGCATCTGTCTGCGCTTTCATCTCACGCCTCCAAAAGCCACTGCATTCAAGTGGCAAATCCCGACGCATCAAACTCCACTTCTCTGAGCAATATTTGGAGCCAGTTTATCAGGACGTCACCATCTTGTTCTCTTTTGTTTCTCATTGGATGTAAACATTGATTTATTCTAACGTTTTGCTTATAAATCTGTGGATGGAAACACGGTCTCTGTATTGCCTCGATTGAAAGGCTGTTTTTATGGCCAGATGAATGAATGAACGTACACAATGCACATTCTCTGCTATCATATATTAATTCAGAGTATATATGCTGTAACTCAAAGGCCACAACCCTATGTGAAAATATGTTTGCTCTGTAGGCTTCTCTAAGGAAGGGTTAAACTCAATCAGCGTCTGAGCGGTTATTAATCATTGACTAATGACAGGCGCTGTTCAGGCTTTTTCACTTGTGCAGTTTTGATTGCATGCGCGAGTCATTCTCTCTCATTGTTGAGGGTTGTAAAAGTAATCCTGAAAAAACATTGATCGGTTTCCTCATTATTTAAAAACACTGACACTAATAGGAAATATTTCTTGACTAACATACAAGTGGTTTCTGAATGATTATATAACACTGGCTCAGTTTCCATCCAAATTGTTGAGTATAACTTGCCTGAAAAATTGTAAATAATAATAATAATAAAGAGCATAAGGTAGCACTTTTTAATTTAAAGTGATGTTAACACTATAGTAATTACATGTAACAAACCTTAATTCACATTCTAATCGCCATATACTGTAGTTAATACATTTAATTAATTTTACTCCAGGATTACGTAAATAGTTACACCTCAAGTACATCACCATAAAACAAAGTGCTTTTGAACATAAGTACATGAAATAAAATAATAAGCAGTCTAATTATTATAATTATCAAATAATAATAAATAAATGTATTATATAATAAATTTTAATACATTTATTATTAAAATAATAAATAAATTCGAATATGTAAAGTTTTATTAAGATATATATTTACATTTAAACAAATAGAAATTCAATTCAAAGAAAAACTGACAAAACGATAACAATAAAAACACTAATAATAATTATGATGATTATTATTATTAATCGTAATTATTATTATTATTATAATTATTATTGCTGTTATTATTATAAAGGGACTAAACCGAAAATAAAATGATTTAATGAATGAATAATTAATTATACAATAATATAAAATTATTATTATTAACATTATAAAATAACATGATGAAATGAGATCAAAAGAAACTCTTAACTCTTTTAAAGGACAAAATAATCACCTCCTGGAGAAACGGGTGTATATTATATTAAGTTATAACTGAATTTGCTCAATTCGTTGTTTAAGCTGCCTCATTATTTACGTGTGTGTGTTTTGTTCTGCAGGTCAGGTGGTGGTTCGGTATAGTAACCTGGGCTCTGCGGTGTATGCTAAAGAGAAGCTGAACGGGTTCGAGTATCCTCCTGGAAACCGACTCTCTGTATCTTTTGTGGATGATGGAGAGGACAGAACGAGGTACAGTCACTTTACAATCATCTGTGTTTAAACCCACATTAAATATACTACAGTAGTTTATTGTTAAAACTATAGTGTTCATAAACCATACTGTAGAAAATATTCTGTATATATTCTAGTATTCACAACTCTTGGTTCATGAATGCCAAAGTGTACAGAGTGTAATGATGAAAATACTGTGGTATACTTTAGTTTTTACCACAATAAACTGTTGTTTATTGTATTATATTTAATGTAGCTGTAGAACAATAAGTACTTTGTTTATTTTACTATAGTTGTCTTGTTACTATTGCAGCTATAGAATTACATCAAATGCTTTTAATATAGTGGAGTTTAAAGTTACTATGTTTTGCTATAAATAAATTACCATAAAGTACTTTTGGCAAGGCATACATGGAATTTTTAATTCTACAGATTACAGATCTACTTTAATTTAGTTGTTTTTTTAGATAAATAGTTGCCTAAGTGTAGTTTATTTTGTTGCATAATAGGTTATTGGTAATAAACTGTCAAAACTGAAAAATCTACAAGACTGTATGTTATCTGGTTGATGCTTTTGCTTGATGTTTTGAACAGACTGTCATTTGGTTTGAACTGTTATTCTGTTAGAGTCTGCTTTACATCAGCAGTGTATATATATATATATATATATATATATATATATATATATATATATATATATATATATATATATATATATATATATATATATATATATATATATATTTATTTATTGCGTGTGCGTGTGTGTTCAGTCCTGTGGGGAAGATGGCAATGCAGCTCGTGGCGGCTCAGATGATGTCTATGGTGTGGAACGGCCCTTCTGGTTCACAGCTAATGAAGACTAGTGCGGTGGGTAATGTGTGCTCTGTGTTTTCATTATATGCATTGCAGCATCAGCCTTTTTTTTTTTAGGTGCTTTCACACCTACATCTCCTGACAAAAGTCTTATAATGGATCTCAGTTGTAAGAGCAACAAATAATCACTTGACTTCTAGTTGATCGTGTGTAAAAGTGTCAGAAGGAGGATTTCTCTGCTGGATCATCTGTTGATCTGCATCCCAATCATCACCAATACTGCAGAAGACCTACTGGAACCAGCATGGACCAAGATTCTCACAGAAATCAGTCAAGTTTGGTGAAGGAGAAGTCATGGTTTGGGTTTACATTCAGTATGGGGGTGTGTGGGAGATCTGCAGAGTGGATGATCAACATCAACAGCCTGAGGTATCAAGACATTTGTGCTGCCCATTACATTACAAACCACAGGAGAGGGACAATTCTCCAGCTGGATAGCGCTCCTTCTCAGACTTCAGCCTCCACATCAAAGCTCCTGAAAGCAAAGAAGGTCAAGATGCTCCAGGATTGGCCAGCCCAGTCACCAGAAATGAACATTATTGAGCATGTCTGGGCTAAGATGAAGGAGGAGGCGTTGAAAATGAATCCAGAGGATCCTGATGAGCTCTGGGAGTCCTGCAAGAAGGCTTTCTTCTTCATTGCAGATGACTTTATTAATCAGTGGTTTGAGTCAGTGCAGAGATGTATGGATGCAGTCCTCCAAGCTCATGATGGAGTCAGACACAATATTCATTCTGTCTCCACTGCAGCAGGACTTTATATTCTATACTGGACATTATTTCTGTTCAGTGATGACACTTTAGTCTAAGCAGAGTCAGACGTTACTGTCCTCATCAAATCATTAATAATCAAGGCATGATCAGATTTTAATTGTGCTCAAATAAGCAAAATCTAGAGGCCTTTACCTTTCATATAAGCCACATCTGATACCAAATGATCAACTAGAAGTCCAGTTATTATTTGCTGTTCATACAACATGGATAGTTGGCAAGACTTTTGTCAGGTAGTGTAAACATTTGTTTTGGAACCACTTGAGTTTGCCCCTTTAGCTCGGTTTCTTTGGGCATGTGTGAAACCCACAATCATGCTCTGATCCATGCCGAAACATTCGCAAAACGGATGAGTAATAGGCATATAGATGGCTAAATGAAGAGAGAATGATGAGTAGAGATATCAGTCTTAGAGAAATGAGGACGTCACCAATGTACTCATTGTTCACCTCCTTTTTGTAATACCTGTGTCATACCCATGTCATTATGCAGATTTGTGTCCTGATTAGGGTTGTAACAATATACCGGTATGACGGTCTACCACGATTTGAACGTGCACGATTATCATACCATGAACAATTGCATATCAACGGTTTTAACCCTTAAAGACCGAGACAGCCGCCCGCGGCTAAAAATAAGTATTGCTCTTAAATGTTTAATAACTTTTGATCCGCTGATCCCATTCATACAATTCAAAGATTGGCATAAAGAAGAGAATCTCAGCTTTCCAGTGATGTATCACATAACATTCGCGGACTTTCAGAGGCTCCGGAATCAGTGCGGTTACGTCATCAAAATTTGACAACGCTGATTTGACAAAGAAACGCTCGTCACTGTGTCTCTGGACAAACCAGACATGATACATTGATGCATTGTCCCTCCTCCATGGCCAGATTGGTTCAAACTCACTATATCCCAACCAATAAGCATAGGTTTCGCTTTTGTTTGTGGCCCAACAATGAGCTTTTTGAACAACACAGAATGAGAGATAGGCTGTACATTTATGCGCGGCTAAATAAAACGCAAAAAAAAAAAAGTTTTGCATGAAATAATTCTCATACTAAGTACTTTTGCATGCACAGCAGCACAGAAACATGACAAAACAGTGACACAGCAAAGACGAACTGCTGCTCTTGCTGTTTTCAAAAGACGCAAATGAAGATGCAGCTGTTTGTCTCCATTGCAGACAACCACATCCAAATCCATATCCACAGACAACCATATCCATGCTGGCACATAAAACCTAAGGATGTTCCATATTGAATCTAGTTTCGTTATGTAACTATTTATAGTATAGTAAATATTTATATCTATTTTTTACTGAGGATTTGCACC
The DNA here is from genome assembly GCF_052040795.2 of Danio rerio. Taxonomy (NCBI): domain Eukaryota; kingdom Metazoa; phylum Chordata; class Actinopteri; order Cypriniformes; family Danionidae; genus Danio; species Danio rerio. Next base: position 1,644,526 of record NC_141029.1, on the reverse strand, counting down.
ATGTTTATTTGGACTTTGACACATTATTTATTATTTTCTTATTTTTTTTATTTGTTCATTGTAAGTGATGTTGTTTATAGTAACTGAAAATATATTATTTGGAAAAAGTCAAATTTGCTTCACTGTTCTATTATTTTGTAACACTTTTTTCTGTTTAGTTCATTCCCAGACCTTTTGGGCAAATACATTGTCAGTAAATAAATGCATTTTTCCCCCATAGAAAAACCTTTGTTCAGTCAGAAAACGTGTTCTTATTCTTTTCGGGGTCTTTGCTATGAGAATTACTATTTAATACCGTATACCGCGAAACCGTCAAACCGTGGTATTGTTTTAGACGATTATCATACCGTAAAAAATTCATACCGTTACAACCCTAGTCATGATATGTCACAAAAACACGTACACACACACACACACACTCGCTCTACAGACATCAGAGACGTCTTGTAAAAAGCGGCACTTTAACTCATGTTGTTGAATGTGCTGTGCTCCTGTAGGGCTACACAGCTCCCCCTGTGCCCCAGAAGGCACGCTTGCAGACAGACGCGAATCTCCCTGCTCCGAAGAAGCTGCTTGCGCTTGACAGTGTGGTGAAGGAGAGGCTGTTTGTCATCTTCAACCCCTCGCCTCTGCCGGTGGAAGTGCTGGAGGACGTCTTCTGGTATGTGCTTGTCTTCATGATTGAACACACTGCCTCGGATGGCTGGAACACTGTAGCATACCGAGCCTGAGTGAATATATCTTATAATTAGTCTTCTTTATATCCAAAGATGCAAATTAGATTTATTTGCATAGCTGGAATATTGCAGAAAACATTTGTGGATAAATGAGTTGCACATCACAAGACCCACAATGTGGCAATAATTCTGACTTAAACTGCATTGTTTTGTGGATATTGAACGCATTTCTTCTCTCCGTGCAGTCGTTTCGGGTCCCTGATTGAGGTGTACTTGGTCCCAGGCCGGAATGTGGGGTATATAAAGTATGCCGACCGCAGAAGTGCACACGATGCCATAGATACCATGCACGGTAAAGTGGTTAACGGGGTCAAGATGAAGGTGATGCTGGCCGACCCACCCAAAGAAGAGTCACACAAGCGCCAGAGAACTTACTGACCTCTGACCTTATGACACACACAGGTAAGTGCACTCTGTAGGTAAGAACCTGTGAGGTTATTCAGAGATGCGTGAATCTGCATGCGCTTTAACTTCTACTGTTAAAGGTGCAGTGTGTAGGATTGAGCATCGCGGATGATCGAGCTTTTAGCTGTAAGCTGCTCAGATAATAATTATGTGTGGAATATTTGTATTATTTGCTACTTAAACAAAAAACACTGTATTTTTATAAGTCTGAATCTGCATCTCATTTCATAGGCTGCTACTGTTTTCCAGAGTTCAGGTTTTTGGCTGCGTCCGCATACATTGAAGCAGCATTCACGACTGAAGTTAAATATACCATTTTCCTCCAAGGCAACCTGAGGTGCTGAAATATAATTGGATTAACTGGCAGGGGGCTGGTTATAGAGGCCAAAACAAAGACGGACATTCTGACTCAGAACGCACATCCTCAAAGCAGAATATCTGACTTAAGCATTATTTTTCTGATAAACAAATATATTCACTTAGCATGTTTCTTAAATATCTGCAATCATATTATGGTATCTGTGTTTTTGAAATGGTCATCTTACACACAGCACCTTTAATACGAGAACAAACCAGGACAACCTGGACTTCAACCTGCTGACTTTAGACATCATGACAGAACTGACTGTTTAACCGGAGAAATAGACAGGTTTTCATTTCATATCATTTTTGGGGGGTGGGGGGGGTTTACTCATTTTCATGAATCATGTTTTTTTGTGTGTATATTGCATTTGTATGCAACCAACATACTCAAATAATTGCTTTACTTAAAAAGACAGTAAACCTGTTGCTTTTAAAACGATTAGTTGACTTTAATAAAGTGAGTAAACCTGTTGCTTTTAAAGCGATTAGTTGACTTTACTTAATAAAGTGAGTAAACCTGTTGCTTTTAAAGCGATTAGTTGACTTTACTTAATAAAGTGAGTAAACCTGTTGCTTTTAAAGCGATTAGTTGACTTTACTTAATAAAGTGAGTAAACCTGTTGCTTTTACAGCGATTAGTTGACTTTACTTAATAAAGTGAGGAAACCTGTTGCTTTTAAAGCGATTAGTTGACTTTACTTAATAAAGTGAGTAAACCTGTTGCTTTTAAAGCGATTAGTTGACTTAACTTAATAAAGTGAGGAAACCTGCTGTTTTTAAAGCGATTAGTTGACTTTACTTAATAAAGTGAGTAAACCTGTTGCTTTTAAAGCGATTAGTTGACTTAACTTAATAAAGTGAGGAAACCTGCTGTTTTTAAAGCGATTAGTTGACTTTAATGACTTCTTACAGTCTGGAGTTTCTCCTCATAATCATAACTATGGTCAATGTCCTACACTTTTGTTTTTTTAAATAAAATAAAAAAAATGTAAACTGCATTTAAGAAGGTAAGGACACAAACACTAAATAAAACAAAACAAGAACAAAAATCAACATTGCATGATTTTAACATGCAATTTTATACACACATATACATACAGTTTAAAAGAGTTGTGTGATGAACTGCTGGACATGTGTAACAGTCTGATGTGTTTGTTCTTGCAGAGGTTTAAGTGACATTGACGCATGACCTCGACATGACAGGACGAGTTTTTACGGTGACACGACGGACGCTGACTGCCGTATTGCCATTTCAGTTCTTTAATGAATAAGGAAAACTTTCTGCTTTCCTTTAGTTTTATGTTTACTGTTAGTCAACTACCAGTGTTGGAGACATTTTTACGGAGACTTCACCAAAACATATAGTGCTAAACCTGTATGCCTTTTCTTTCTTTCTTTCTTTCTTCTTTTAGTTTTTTGCCTCTTTCTTTAGTTGTTTTGTTTCTTGCTGTTGTTTCTTTTTTTTCTCTTTTTTTTCTCTTTTTTCCTCTATTTTCTTAGATTTAATTTTTCTTTTTTTCTTGTGATTTTCCTTTTTTTTCTTTTTCCTTATTTTTTGTTTATTCTTTCTTCTTGTTTTTTGCATTTTTGTTTCTTTAGTTTTTTTCAATTTTTTTCTCTTATTTTCTCTTTTTCTTTGTTTATATTCGTTTTTCTGGTTTCTTATGATTTTTCTCTTTTTCTTAGTTTTTTTTTGTCTTTCTTTTGATATATTTTTGTCTTTTTTAAAGTTCTCTTTTTAATTTTTTTGTTCTTTTTCTTTTCATTTTTATATTCTTCTGGTTTCTTGTGATTTTTATTAATTTTTTTTACTTATTTATTTTTTATTTTGTGTTTGTTTTTTCCTCTTGTGTTCTGTTTGTTTCTTAGTTTTGTTGTTTTTTCTTCGTTTTTTTCATTCTTTTTTTTCTTTTTTGTATTTTTTTTCTCTTTTTTTGTTTCTTTATATTTTCTTTTTTTCTTTCTCGTTTTCTTTTTTCAATTTTTTTCTTGTTTTTTATTTGTTTAAATTTTCTTCTATTTTTTGTTCTTTTTATTGTTTTTTTTTCTTTTTATATTTTCTTTTTTTTTCTTTTTTATTTCTCCTATTTTTTTCTTTTGTTTATATTATCTTTTTTCTGGCTTTGTGTTTTTATTTTTTCTATTTTCTGTTTATTTTCTTTCGTTTGTGATTTTATATTTTTGTTTTCTTTTTTAAATCTTAATCTCTTTTTCTCTTTTTTATTTATTTTATTTATTTATTTATTTTTTTCTAAGTAGTTTTTTCTCCACACAATAAACATCAGTGGGGTCCAAAACAACATTGACTTTATTTGTGTATTTTTGCTTGCCATACAGGTTTGGACTGACATTGGGTCGAGCATGTACCTTGTCATATTTTTTTTTAAGAATCTCTCACAGTTAGCAAAGCTAAAGTCTGAGCTCTCTAGTGGTCTTTATATTTGTGTCTGATGTGTATAAAATGACCAAATAAAAAGAGTTTGACAATTGAAACTGTGTGAAATAGTGTTTTTTCTTTCTTACTGATAGTTTCTGGTAAACTCCTATAGAGTATACAGAAGGTATAAATGACTCTGGTTAGTTATCTGAGGTGGGTGTTCATTCATTTTTCTTATAATTCAACAGATTAGAGTCTATTATTCTGCTTCTCCTCTGGTCTCCACAGCTAAAAACACTGTTCAGATGTTGTTTTTGTCCTCAAAAGGCTCCTGTGTGTAGCACTTATTTCTTCCACATCTCTTCCAAAGCCTTCTGTTGTGTTCTGATGGGATCTGACTGTTGTAGCTGTGAAACAACTCTAATCATTCAGCATAGTTAAATAAAGCTGTAATGCGCTCAAAACCTACTATAGCTGTATGTTTATACAACAATAACCAAACCCCTTAAAATGATCATCAGCCAATCAGAATCAAGCATCCAACAGAGCTGTGGTATAAATGTGTGTAGAGATTTATACTGAACTATAATATGTGGATGAATTAGAAAGCAGTCTATATGTGAATTGAAAGTTAATATGAAATGTGATGTGGCAGAGGAAATGAAATGTTCATTAAATGAGACTATGATCATGAAAATGAACCGTTTAAGTAATTGTAGAGGTGGAGATGAAGAATGTAAAGACTTGATGTGAGGCAAGTCACTGTCCAGCAGGTGGAGATGGTGTATTTAAAGGGACAGTTCACCCAAAAATCTCAATTCTGTCATTTATTCTTTGACTTTTATAGTATTTTTATTATAATTATTCATTCTTTCATTTTCCTTTTGAGTAGTCTCTATTTCAGAGGTTGCCACAGTGGAATGAATCACCAACTATTCCAGCTATTATACTAGGAAACGCACATACACACTCATTCACACAAACACTCATACATTACGGCCAATTTAGTTAATCAATTCCACTATAGCACATGTGTTTGGACTGTGGGGGAAACCAGAGCACCGGGAGGAAACCCACACCAAACTCCACACCAAAATGCCAACTGACCTAGCCGGGACTCGAACCAGTAACCTTCCTGCTGTGAGGTGACAGTTCTAACAACTGAGCCATCGTGCCACCTATTATTATTCTATATTACATTCATTCATTTTCTTGTCGGCTTAGTCCTTTTATTAATTCGGGGTTGCCACAGCGGAATGAACCGTCAACTTATCCAGCAAGTTTTTGCGCAGCGGATGCCCTTCCAGACACAACGCATCTCTGGGAAATATTCTATATTTATTTTTACTATTTATTATTTTGAAAAGTCCAACCCATTAATAAATGATCAGTATTTTGTTGTTGTTGTTGTTGTTGTCTTTTGTTTAAATACAAAATCGTATTCTTGTTGTATTGGGTTAAAAATTTATTTGAGCTTTTTTAGCACAAATTTATTTGACCGATATCTCATCGTCCTGCACTGTAGGTTGTATTAAAATAAGCTGTTGTTTCTCATTCAGTTTCATTCGGCTTGGTCCCTTTAATACATCAGGGTTCGCCACAGTGGAATGAACCTTCCAGCTGCAAAACGTCAATAAGATACAATTTATTGGGTAATAAATAATATGAATAATACTTGGTATAATTGCTGTTTTTACATTACTGTAAGGTTTGGAGTATGGGTAGATCTTAATAAAATACAATTTAATAGGTAATTTAACAAATAATATGATTAATACTTGGTATAATTGCTGTTTTTACATTATTGTGAGGATTTAGGGTAGGGGTAGACATTAATACAATACAATTTAATGGGTAATTTAATAAATTATATTAATAACATTTGGTATAATTGCTGTTTTCACATTACTGTGATGGTTGGGATATAAGTAGATGGTAATAAAATACAATTTAATGGGTAAATTATTAACTAATATAAAACATTCTCGCCCGCAGCTGTATCCCATCCAGCAGTGCTCCGGCTCCTTGTTTTGCGTGCCTCTAGCGTTTGCGGTTTCAGGATGAGATCCAGTCCAGTTTTTACCGCAGACCTCCAGCCATCGTTACCGCAGCATCCGTCTAAACTGCCTCCAATTCCAGCCACACACAGCACTTTCCCCTCACTTTCTGCACTTAATTCACCTCACCTCGACATCCTCCTCCAAAATAACCGACTGTCCGCGGGACTAAGCGCTGGGATAGCCGGATAAACAGCTTCCTCTTCGGCTACCGCTTCGCTAATTCACGGCAGCGTCGGCTTTCTGCGCCAAGAGATGATGATGATGATGGTAATGATGTGGACACCGAACCGCTGGTACGTACCGCTTTCCTTTCCTGCTTTATTACGTGTCATTTCCACACAAACCGACGGCTAATTTCATTCAGGGTTAAAAGCTTGAGTCGCTAGTGTCCTCTAGATATTGATAAGCTGATTAAAAGGGATGAATGGCAGTCACGCATCTTTGAAGATGGCAAAGTCTCATCTGGAGTTATTCACGGCTCATTACCGCAACTTGCAGAACGGATATGTGTTGATATAGATTTCTATATGTGTTGTTTTATATATATATATATATATATATATATATATATATATATATATTAGCATCGCATTATGCGCTTGATCGACTTGAACTACATATTAAAGGGATAGTCCACATTATAGTGAATATTCTGTCATCATTTACGTTATCCTTTAGTTTCAAACATGAGTTTCTTCTCTTTAGACACTGAAGAAGATAGTTTGAAGAATGCTGAAAGGGCTACCATCGACTTTCATAGTATCATTTGTCATACTACTGTTACTCGATGGTTTCAGCTTTTAAATATCCTCTTTAGTGCTCAACAAAAGACATAAACTCTCTCTCTCGAGAGAGTAAATAGTGAATTTTGGAGTGAACTGCCCCTTTAAACCGTTGATTTGGCTGAAACACACCGCTTGTTTATGTGATGGTGCTGTGCTGAATGTCAGTGTTGAACACTTCAGGTTTTGCCATGTGCCATGTTCATCTTACCTGATCTGATCATGAGGGATTCAATCATCGTTTTGGTTAAAAATCCCAAGGTCAGGCAGTGACATTGCAGTGTTCAATAGAGATGACAGCATTTCCCTGTTTAGGGTTACTGAGGAAACACTGAGCAGTTGCTAAGTTAATGTAAGATGGCTAGTTTTGGTTTGTTGAGTCCTCCATAATTTAACTCTTTGTGATCCAGACCATCTAAAACCCAACACGCCTGATATTTACAGGGACATTCCACCCAAAAATGAGCATTTACTTACTGATTACGAACTCTTAAGTGATTCCAATCTTTAATGACAGTCTGTTAAACACAAAAGAAGATGTTTCGAAGAATGCTGGAAAGCAATACACTGATAAAGATTAGTTTGATTTAATACACTTTTTAAGGTATGTGGTTGCAAACTATTTATATGGGCTGACTTTAAACTAGTGAATGAACATATGAATTGCATTTTGCGCTACGCCACTGCATGACACTATACGGTTGCACCACTGAAGACCCACAGGCTGTTTTGAGGATATTTTGAAACTTCTCTTCTGTTATTTTAAGTAGCAAACATCATTTACTCACCGTCACAGTTCTCCAAACCCGGCTGACCATTTTTCTGCAGAACATAAAAGGAGAAGTTTGGATGAAGATGCAGATTTGCTTCGCTTGACTTTTCTCTGCGAGACATTTTAGTGTGTGCATTGACATCAGTTTAGAAAGGTAGCATAATAAAGAGTTTTAATAAACGTCATGAATAACAGATTCAGGAATGTTTCACAGTGTTTCCTCTAATATTTGTTCTTCTGGAGAAAGTCTTATTTGTTTTATTTCGGCTAGAATGAAAGCAGTTTTTAATTGTTTTAAAGCCAGTCAATACTTTTAGCCTCCTTCAGCAATATTAGTGTTGGATTGTCTCCAGAACAAACCACTGTTATACAATGGCTTGCCTAATTACCCTAACTTTACCCTAGTGAAGCCTTTAAATGTCACTTTAAGCTGAATACTAGTGTCTTGAAGAATATCTAGTCCAGGGGTGGCTAACCCTGTTCCTGGAGAGCCTCCTTCCTGCAGATTTCAGTTGCAACCCATATCAAACACACCTGCCTGTAATTATCACGTGGTGTTCAGGTCCTAATTAATTGGTTCAGGTGTGTTTGATATGGGTTGCAACTGAAATCTGCTAGAAAGTGGCTCTCCAGGAACAGGGTTGGCCACCCCTGATCTAGTCTAATATTATGTGCTGAGTCTTGTTATCTGCTGAGTGACACTACAACGCGGTGTCCTTTGTCTTGTTTTGCCGTGTTCTTTGATCCTTGCCTTGTTTATTTATTTAATCCTGTTTGCTGCCTGCCTTTTGACCATTTGCTAGGGATGGCTGACGTGACACAGTGTCGAGATCCCGAAGGGCAAGTGTTTCGAAACACTGCACCGACGCATGATCCGAAACACCCAAGTCGCGTGACTAAAGTGATTCAAAGCATCGATCAGTTTAGAAGCGTTTCGGGACCTGGAGAATTTGCATTTGACTGCCAGGGTCAGACAAAATCTTCTGTCTCATATGGCCGGCGTTGTTGCGACGTTTAGGGTACTTTCACACCTACACTTTTGTTTCGGAATGTGTCTCGTTTGCCCAGTTAGCGCGGTTCGTTTGGCATATGTGAACAGGGCAATCGCGCTCTGTTCCGCGCCAAAGTAATCGATCCGAGATCGCTTGAATGAGGTGGTCTCGGCTCGATTGAAACAAACCCTGTAGCGGTTCGATTGCAGTGAGAAAGCGATCCGATCCGAGCGCGGTTATATCACAGTGTTTTATAGATATGTAATAGGCTTACGGCTATATGAAGGCAGAATTATGAGTATGGCGGGAAGTTTTGCGAGTCTCCGGATGCCCGCAAACGAGTGATGATCTCCCGGTAATCTCGCGTCTCCCTCCCGGTCCTCAAATAGGCATCGTCGCGCAGCCTTCTCACCCCTCTCCACCGCATCTCTCCTCAGACACGTCGCGCGCGCACCCTGTCAATCACCACCAAACCACCACCTCTCCTGACAGCTGAGCGGGACGCTGCAAAATAAACCCTGACACTCTGACCAATGTGAGGAGAGTTTACTCACGTGACTTGTTTTAGCTCTTTTGGTCCGATTAGAAACTGTGCAGTGTAAATGTGAACCGCTCCAAGAGCAAAGAGCAACAATGTAACAACTGTAATCTCTGTTTCAGAACAACTGAATCGATTCACAGGTGTGAACGCACCCTTTGTTACATTTTTTGAGAGGTACACGTCAGCGATGCTGACGACCACGGCGTAGGGCTATGCGTCAACGCGTAGGCTGTGCGGTAGCATACGCGTGCGCTTGATGCAGAAGCATAAATTAGCCTTTAGTTTACATGTAAACCTGTTTGTCCTGCATGTTCTTGAAGGCAGTGTTGTAAATTGTGTGTGTTTGTGTGTGTGTGGTCGGGTTACATTTGCAAGCTGTTACAGTGGTGTTTGCTGAGAGTCACTATCACACACGTCTTTTATTTCTTAAGTGCGCTGTGTTATTGTAATTATGTAATTAAGACTCATTTTGGACGTGTGTGTGTGTGTGTGTGTGTGTGTGTGTGTGTGTGTGTGTGTGTGTGTGTGTGTGTGTGTGTGGGCGGACCTGACGCAGCCTTAGTCACTGAAGGAACCCCAGTTTTTCATTCATCTGCTCGTGTGCTGACGACGTGCCTTCAGACTATAAAAAGAGCCTGGACTGCTTGTAAACTGAGCCAGCAGTTGATTATTCTGCCAATTACAGACTCCTTTAATTATGCAGGACGCTGGAGCTGGAATGCTATCGTCATGGACACCGTCTCAGTGGCCAATGACAAACAGAGTTTCGAGAAGCACCTGTAACGGTGACGCTGCAGATTTGATGAAGTGGTGAAGAAACGTTTGGAGAATTCATGTTCAGTCACTCTTGCTGCTTGTTCAAACTATTTATTTAAAATGAGTTGAAACAATGTTTTCTGGCAACACGGTGGCTCAGTGGTTAGCACTGTGGCCTCACAGCAAGAAAGTCGCTGGTTCGAGCCTCGTCTGGGTCAGTTGGTGTTTCTGTGTGGAGTTTGCATGTTCACCCTGTGTTGGCGTGGGGTTCCTCCCGGTGCTCTGGTTTCCCTAAAAGTCCAAACACATGCGCTATAGGGGAATTGAGGAACTATATTGGCCATAGTGTGTGTTTGTGTGTGTGAATTAGAGTTTATGGGTGTTTCCCAGTACAGGGTTGCAGCTAGAAAGGCATCCACTATGTAAAACATACTACATTAGTTGGTGTTGGTGGTTCATTTCGCCCTTAATAAATAAGGGACTAAGCCAAAGGAAAATGAATGAGTTATAAAATAATACAAATTAATTAGTATTTTAGGGCTGCGCTGTGATCCTGGAAAGTTCTCTTTGTCAAAAATGATATATTATTAGCTGTTAAACAGTTAATTATTATTCTGTCGTCATTTACTGTAACTGAAATGTATAAACAAAACTATTTTTGTACCTAAAATCTTTAAAAAATGGTGGTTCATTCCGCTGTGGCGACTCCAGATTAATAAATGATAATTAATAAATAATTTTAAAAAATGAATGAATGAATGAATTTTTTTAAAAAACTGTAAGTATTTTTTTGCTTACGTAAGGAACTTTGTGTGATTTAAATGATGGTAAATCAAATAACTGTAAAGTATAAAAAGTAAATAGTGTATTATAACAAAATAGTTATAAAATAGCTATAATTAATTAGTATTTTGTGGTCCTGAAAAGTTATTTTTGCAATCAAATGATTCTTTTAAATATGGTCATTACTAATGTTAACTTTTTTTGTCATTTTAAAAACTGTAAACATATGTTTTTATGGGTTTAATGACAATAAATAATTATTTAAATAACAGTTTAAAATGCAGTATTCTTCTCATTACACTCATTAAAATAGAACCTGTTTTAAAGCTCAGGAAAGAAAAAAAATTTATGCCTGAGAACAAATTTCTGTCTTTGACGTTGTTACAACACAGCCTAAAATGTAAATGTGAGCAATAAAACGTGCTTGTTGTCTTAGCAGACAGCACTCATTAGTGCGCTGTGTTGGAGTAGCCTGGTTTCTGTAGTGGGAATCTCCCACACGCTCAATGATGGGCTGGAGGAGTTCACTTTAAAGAAGGAAAGCTACATCCTGATCAATAACAGTGCTGAGTTTTATCTCGCAGTGTGTGTGTGTGTGTGTGTGTGTGTGTGTGTGTGTGCTGCTCGGTTGTAATCCTGAGTTTTCAGAACTGCTTGATTGGTCCTGTGTCTTGGTTGTTGTCTGTGACGGGTCATTATCCTCCTTTAAACAGGGCTGGACTGAGCCGGGTTCAGCAGGTTGATTAGTGTGTCCATCTGTTCACTGTCTGCCTCTGTGTTTACTGCAGTCTGTACAGTCAACTCAGCATGCAGACGGGATGTAGAAGCAAACCTACATCCACACGCCAACAGTGGTGATTTTTGAAGATCCTGAAAGTTTTGTGTCGACTGACCTTATTCTTCCTGCAGCAAATTCTCTTGAAGGTCCCCGTGAAGTGCTTTGAAGTATGCGTTTTTATCCAATGCTCGACGTAATCTCAACTGAAACACGAGGCATGAAGTAGCTCCTCCCCTTTAAAAAAAACAGCCAATAGCTTTTTATTATCACAGCTCTGCCAGAGAGAGTGGTAAAGCTCAAGAACATCAAGGAAGGGGCGGGGCATGTCAGACACTAGAGAGCATTTGATTGGTCAGAAGATTTGATGAGAAACTGAAGTATGAGGTGACGTGAAACGTATCGTTGCTCCATTTGTGCCAGGAGTGTCAAACTTTTTTGGGGGCCATATGGAGGTAAATCGATTCCCAAGTGAGCCAGACTGGTAAAAGCACGGTATAATCTATTTATTAATTTATTTTTAATACGAACAACATAAAGCTGGAGCCTGAGGACAACACGATCTCAAGGCAATTCGTAAGTTTTTGATATAGTAGTTTATTCACGTGAATTCGTGCGATCTCATGCATACAATTTTGTACGATTTGCTCATCCACCAATTATGGTTGGGTTTAGGGGGTGTGGTCGGGTGCCACGCCTCCTTTTTTCTTTCCTTTTTTTCTTTTCCTCCCTTTTTTTTTCCTTCCTTTCTTTTGGTCGGCACTGACGAGTCTGGGCGGGACCGAGAGCCGCGCCAGCCCAATGCAGCGATTGTTTACAATTGTTGACAACTAGCGTTTCAGAAGTTGTATGGGGTATATGCCGAAGCATGCTAATAGGACTTTTAATTTGCCAGTAACCTGGGTTAATTGAATGTCAATGCAAAATCTGGTGCATTTAAGGTCTGTTTTCTTTAAAAATCGGCGATCTCCACTAGCTGAGTGATATCCGATTTAAAGTGGGTCTCAGATTGTACAAGAAGCACTGCATTAAATTACATTTCCCCCATCATATCTTTATAATATGAGCATTTATTTTACCCCACTATATTCAATGGAGCTTCTGCGCTAGCCTGCCGATTCTGATGGGCGCGTGCGAGTAAACAGCTTTTTGTCTCGTTTTACGCTTGAGTAACTAAATAAATGCTAAAGTTTATTTAACTGAATGTGATGACATTACAACATCGATGCTGTATAAGGAACCGTATAAAATGGAAAAAAGTTCACAATAACAGATCACCGGAAGTGTATCAGCATTGGGAACAGCACTAGTTGGCATATACCCTATTGCAGACCAACAGAGACAGCGCGCAGAAGTATAAATGCACAGCTACGGGCGTTGCATGCGCCGTGGGTTACGCCGGTCACTTGACGCAGAAGTATAAACCAGGCTTCAGTCAGTCGGTCAGTCTGTTAGTTAGTTAGTTTATTTAAATAGCACATAATTTACAACACAATGTTGCCCAAAGTGCTGAACACAATCAATACTTTATAAAATGAAATCTACATCACATACATAACAATTAAAACATAAGGCAAACCCCTCAACATTAAGAAGGCTCAAATGCATTAAGAAATGGCTCCAAAATAGAGCAAATTTCAGTTGAGCCCACTGTTAGAATGGCCAACTTTACAGCAGATAAAAGGCGTTTACAGCCTGGTACAAAAAAAGATTGTGGTTAATACAGCTAATATTACCCTTCATGACAACTGTGAGGGGATGAATTTTTTTATAACTCATCCGTTTCCTTTATATTAAGTTTGCATAATTAAGGGCGTGGCCACTTGAGTGACAGCTAGGTCTCGTTGATCGCCGTCACGTCACCTCAGCTGAATCCTGCAGATTAGCCACTGATCTCGGCATATTTATCGTATTTCTGTGTTGTTTTATGTGGCTTTACACAGTCAACTGCCTTTTGGACTTGTTTCCTACAATTATTAGAGGGCATGGCATGCTGAGTGCACTTAATTGTGCTCACAAAGCATTCACGAGGCCTCCGTTTCCCATGTGAGTAAAGTTATATACTTATATACCATCTCTATACATGTATTTGTTTTATTTAAGATCATTTATCGTTTATATTTATATTTAGAGCTGTAATGCACTCCAGAATCTGACAGATTGATTAGCTGTAGGCTCTAGATCAGTCATCTGAAGCGTTGTCATACAGTGTTATGCTGGATTTCATCAATAGTCTCACATTAACTAACACAGACTATATCTGAAGTGTTTGGAAGTAATTCATGTTTTCCTCCTGTTGAAAAACGTCATAAGAACAATGTTTAGTGGCTCAATGTATTACAGCAGTGTTTTTAAAAGTCTAAACACTTTATTGATATAGTGAACAACCAAGCACAAGTGGTCAGAACACAAACGAGTCGCATGTGATAAAGTATTAAGCGTTCTCCCAAAGTAAAGTGTGTCTGAACCAGGTCCAAGCTAAATGCCAGCAGGTGTCTGTAGCTCCGCCCACTCTCCGCCTCTTTGCCCTTGTTTGGTATCCCGCCGTGGGTGTGATGACGCGTGAACAAAATGGCGGCGGTTGGCCACGCCTACTTGTGGCTTCTTTTGCGCTCGTTAGAAACCTATGGGTGACGTCACGGACACTACATCCATATATTTTACAGTCTATAGTTATGTCAGATTTATTAATGTAGTGAATCATCTGATTTTCCTTTAGCAGGTTTAATATTCATTAATATTAATTATTCGAATTCTTATATTCACTAAGGTGCCGCTGTTTGGGGTGAAATAATAGTTAACGTTACATGATCATTAACGTTAGTTAACCTGCAAGCTGCATTTTGACTAACGGGGCTGCGGAAAAAATAATGAATAAAAAGAGTGAGGCTATGGTCAAATAAATAAATAGTTGAAAAAAGTGCGACTGCTGAGAGTGGAAACACCGGCCCTCGCGGGCAAAAAATGGACCGGGTCACCAGGAATTCTCCCGGTCCTCCCTGATTAGCCAATCCGGGCCTGCACTAAACTGAATGATAAAGCAGATTCTGACGCCTGGAAGTTTCAGAAATGCATTACTTTTATTCTAGTCTGTTGACCTTCTCCAGATGACTCCTCATTCATCATCCGCGCCGCTTTGCTCCTTCCTGTTGTGTTTCTTTTCTGCTTCTGTTTGTTAATCTCCTCCTTCAGAGAACAGTGTCTCGACATCAGGTATAAAGCGGCACCTGAAGTCTCCCCTAATCTGTGGCTGCCGCGGGAGTTATTAGGAAGCCTGAAAAAGGGCACGAGAGTTTCAGTGTTGGCAGATGCAGATGAAGCAGCAGGAGATCATTGTGGCCCTGCTGGAATCTGGCTGTGCGGTTTTTACACACCTCACAAATCTGTGCTGTTTGTTAAACAAACCTGATGAAAATCCTGCTGCTGAGTCAGACGAGCAAAGCCTGACAGTGCATATCGGGAGCTGTTATATTCATATTTTCAGTTCAGGTTTGGATTGATGTTTGCCATGACGTTTATCTAGAACACAGGAGTCGATTCCGGTTCCTGGAGGGCCGCAGCTCTGCACAGTTTAGTTCCAACCCTAATTAAGCACACCTGATCAAACCAATCGGGTGCTTCAGTTTTGTTTGAAACCTGCAGGTAATTGTTTTGAAACTGTGCAGAGCTGCGGCCCTCCAGGAACTGGATTTGACACATGTGACCTAGAAGACACAAAATGCATCCACGATTCTAGAATCGCTCATAAACGCCGGAGCAGTGAATAATAAGAGGAAAATAAAGAGTTTCTGCTTCACGGACTGTCTTTGAGAAAACTTCTACGTTCCCATAAGACTCGAGGTTGGATGCAAAATAGCTCCTTTCTTCTGCAGAACACAAAAGGAGAGCTTTGGCATGAGAAAAACACTCTTGAGATCCAGCAATGACAAAAAAGAAGCACAATAAAGCAATCTTAAAAGTAAGAGAGAGCATGCAAAAGTGCTGCCAATGTATTATTATTTTTTTTTGTATGCCAAAGCCCGGAAACAAGTTAGTGCTTAGTTCAGCTCTTCCATCATCCTGTTGAACGGGAATTTGGTTGAACAGTAAACACAATCTCAACATGTTTTTAGACTTTTATTCCATGACATTAGTACAGATCTGCTTGCAATAAAGGCATTTGCTGATAAATGGGACTACAGTGGGCATTAAAGGGGAGCTAATGTTCAAAAATGACATTTATAAGGGGTTTTAAGTGTAAACAGTGTGTCAGGAGTTTGTAAATATACTCACCGGCCACTTTATTAGGTACACCTGTCCAACTGCTCATTAACATTAATTTCTAATCAGCCAATCACATGGCACCAACTCAATGCATTTAGGCATGTAGACATGGTCAAGACGATCTGCTGCAGTTCAAACTGAGCATCAGAATGGGGAAGAAAGGGGATTTAAGTGACTTTGAACGTGCCATGATTGTTGAATATTTCAGAAACTGCTGATCTACTGAGGTTTTCACGCACAACCATCTCTAGGGTTTACAGAGAATGCTCTAAAAGAGTGGAAATATTCAGCGAGCGGCAGTTCTGTGGGCGCAAATGCCTTGTTGATGCCAGAGGTCAGAGGAGAATGGCCAGACTGGTTCCAGCTGATAGAAAGGCAACAGTAACTCAAATAAGCACTCGTTACAACCGAGCTCTGCAGAAGAGCATCTCTGAACACACAACACGTCCAACCTTGAGGCGGATGGGCTACAGCAGCAGAAGAGCACACCGGGTGCCGCTCCTGTCAGCTAAGAACAGGAAACTGAGGCTACAATTCACACAGACTCACCAAAACTGGACAATAGAAGATTGGAGAAACGTTGCTGCTCTGATGAGTCTCCATTTCTGCTGACACATTCAGATGCTCGGCTCAGAATTTGGCCTCAACAACATGAAAGCATGCATCATCCTGCCTTGTGTCAGCGGTTCAGGCTGGTGGTGGTGGTGTAATGGTGTGGGGGAGATTTTCTTTGGCTCCATTGGTACTAATTGGGTCCAACTGAGCATCAACGCCACAGCCTACCTGAGTATTGCTGCTGACCATGTCCATCCCTTTATGAGCACAGTGTCTCCATCTTCTGATGGCTACTTCCAGCAGGATAACGCAGCATGTCATAAATCGCCAATAATCTCAAGGTTTCTGAACATGACGATGAGTTCACTGTATTCAAATGGCCTCCACAGTCACCAGAGCTCAATCCAATAGAGCAGCTTTGGGATGTGGTGGAACGGGAGATTGGCATCATGGATGTGCAGCCGACAAATCTGCAGCAACTGTGTGATGCTATCCTGTCAATATGGAGCAAAATCTCTGAGGAATATTTCCAGTAGCTTATTGAATCTCTGGCACCAAGGAGTAAGGCAGTTCTGTAGGCAAACGGGGGTCCAATCTGGTACTAGTTAGGTGTACCTAATAAAGTGGCCAGTGAGTGTATATCCAGCTTCGCTTTTTATGATCAGACTTGACAGAAACATTTTCATTGACATTCTCCCTTTGTATGATGTCATCAGAGGTGGAAAGCCCCACCCACTAGTGACTATACCTCCCTCATTAGCATATACAAACCTGAGTGAGAGCCGCACACATTCAGTTTCCACACATGAATGCAGCCTTCGAGGGCCACAAAAGCTCTAGCGCCTGGTTCGAGAACAGACTTCCTATCTGACAGGAAGCCGTGTGAGAGTGAGATGGCTCAAAAAAACGCTCTCAAACCAGCTCTAATCTCTCTGCGTAAATGCCTGTCCTCGACTGACCTCTCCTGTGAAGTTTGCCGATGACACAGCTCTGATTGGCCTCATAAGCTGCGCTGAATAATCTGCTCCAGACAGCAGGAGGAACAGCTGCTAAACTACAGCAAACACAACAGCCTGGAACTGATCAAAAGATGCTGAGAGCTAATGGACAACTCACAGACACCATCAACATCAGTATATCGTTCAGTTTTAGTTCATCAGTTCATCTATAGCGCATGTGTTTGGACTGTGGGGGAAACTGGAGCACCCGGAGGAAACCCACCGGGAGAACATGCAAACTCCACACAAATGCCAACTGACCCAGCCGGGACTTGAACCAATGCCCTTCTTGCCGTGAGGCCACAGTGCTAACCACTGAGTCAACAAACTTGTCACAATAAGTGAAATAAGCCACGCTGACAGGTTGCAAGTGACATTATAAGATATAGGGCCCTATCATACACCCGGCGCAGTGTGGCGCAAGACGTGGCGCAGTAGTCTTTTGGTAGTTTCAGCTTGGTGCAAGAGTCGTTTTGAAGTGTTGCACTACGCTGTTTAAATAGCAAATGCATTAGCACTCATATGTGCGTTCTGGTCTAAAAAGGAAGGCGTTCTGAGGCGGACCGCTGGCGCGTTGCTATTTTGAGAAACTATAATAGATTTTTCATTAGACCAAAACTAACCCGGTCTAAACTCCAGCGCAGAGTTGCACATCGCTTACACACTGCTTAATACACACAAGAGAGCAATAGGCAAATATCTTTACACATGAAGAAAATGTAAATATTAAGGATATATATATAGGATATAATAAGAATAGATATAGAATATAAATATAAAGGATTAAAATATTAGAAAACATATTATTTTCTATCCTATATAAATATGAAAAATCACTGCTTTTATGTCTTTTTCATCTCGGGAGGCTTTTTCAGTTCATTCATAACAATTTGCTTTTGTATGATGTTATTATTATTAGCAGTATTATTTATTATATCCATATTTATATGTGTTTTATTAAAAACAAGCTTAGATTTGCCCACCTGTCAGGTTTTAGATCATATGGGGCGCAGCATGTGTTTTAGGATATAACTCAGGTTTTTGAGCACACTTCATTATTATTGTTCATTTATTCATTTGCTGGAAATTAGAACTGAATTTAGAAACAGTTTTGAAACGAATATTTGCGCTTAACAAACAAAATTAATTATTTATATGCTAATTGATGTCTGTGTGTAAAGGTTTCCCTATACAAGAACGAATGTGAAAGTGATCCATTATCTCTCATTAGCCCCTTTCACACAGTGATACCGGTAAATATCCGGAAAATTTACGGAACGACTTTACCGGTATATTCAAAAAAGCGCTGTTCACACAGGCGAGGACGTTACGGAAATTTTCCGGAAAAGAGCATTCACACATCCATTCCAAAATACCGGTAAATTCTGACATCATTCACCACAAATGAGCTTGAAACGGCTGCGCTTGTATTTGTAAACATTTGACTAAATTACAAACTCTGTGGATGATCAATATTGTGAACAACTTTCGCAGGATCACTTTCGCATGTCGAGATCATAATATGTGTGTGTGCTGGCGCTCACAGGCTGTTTCATGGGCACACGCAAAGCTTGAAGGTAAACAAACAACGGCTTATCATAAGCATCTTATCGATGATTATTTGCACAGTTGGCATTAAGAAGAACATATAAACGTGATCTGACTAACTTCTAGCAGCTAAATGCGTCTGGAAAAATATTCAAAGGCTTTTATTCTCACAAACCGCGCGGACGTAAATGCGTCTGACTGTTGTGATTGGCTAAAGCAGACGGCTCACGTCAGCACGTTCTAGACGTGCACGCGCTTATTCCGGAAATATTCCTTCTGCGTTCACACAGCGCAGCATTCCGGCAAATTGCCGGTAATGTTACAACTTCTCTTTCCGGAAAATAGCCAGAACGAATTTACCGGTATTTTTAAAAAGGACCTGTTCACACATACAACCTTTCCGGAAAATTGCCGGTAATTTTCCGGAAAGGTCTGTATGTGTGAAAGGGGCTATTGTCACGCAGTAGATGCTCTGTTTAACTGTTTTCTGTTAATAAACTGTCAACTGTTTGCTTGTGAAATGCTCAGTTTTTCCACTTAGACTTACTTTGCGTCCTGTAAATAGTGAATGCGCTCTTGGCGTGACGCAGCTGAGTCTTAAAGGGAATTAAAAATGAGCCTCTAATTGGTTTATTCTCAAAACACACCTATAACTCATTAAGAAAATAAACTCAACCCTTTTAGACCATGTGCCACGGCGCAAAGCGCATTTTCCTGTCCTTAAATTAGCAAAAATGCGTTCTGACACACCCTGAAAGCGTTTGCGCCCTGCGTTTTGCGCTCTCTGCATGGACCGTCAAAATAGAGCCCATAGCATGCGCCAGGGATTCCCAAACTTTTATTCCGGGACCCACCTTGGCAAGTAATTCAATCTCAAGACCCACCATAATATTTTATTATGGAAAAATGGGTAAAAAAAAGTCATCCATTCAAAGCAGTCAAAAATATATGGTGTGCAGCTTTTTGGATTTTGGGATTTGATATGCACAAAATGAGACTCAAAGTGCTTTTTGTGGGATGCTGGCTGTAACTCTGATCATTTTTTTGTTGATAAAGATCCTCTTCTTTTTTCAGAAGAGAATATGATCAACCTTTGATCAAGCCCCTGCATTATGATCAAGCCCGTCACATCGCAGTAATTCCCTTGCTAGTGTATAGTCATAAGAAACTAAATAGCTTTTTGATCGACTACAAGCTGGGAAAACGTCAGATAAATATGCCAATGCAGTTAACATTATCGCTGAATTGATCTAATATTTACACTTTTGCTTGAGGAAGGAATGATGGGGGTAGTTACATTACTATATTTTCCATAACATCTATGCCCTTCTATAACATTAGCTGACGTTAAAACTAACAGATAGCACTATAGCTATTTATTTATTAGCAATCTGTCAACGCTGGAATGTAAAAAATATGGGACAACAAACAGCTTCAAATGATAGAATACATAGCAAACATTAGAAAATATTGACAATAAAATAAAAGGATTAGCCTATTAAAATCAAAGGCCTATACAGACATGAATAAAGCTGTAAAATCCACTTTTAACTGTATTTGCATATTGATTAAAGTTACTATAGTTATTTAGTGAAGAGCAGCTAATGAATCTCTCATTGTTTTGTTTGATAACAGAGGTGTTCATGTAAGAATGCACAGATCTATAATGAAGCATTCGACTACTTTAGTAACTGTTTGTGCTCATTTAAGAGAAAATTAGTAGTGTTTAAAATAAACACGCAGGACGGAGCTAAAAAAAGGAAAAAAACGAAAAAATTAAGCACTTTTCCGACGGTCCCTTACTGAGAGCTACACTCTGTGCGAGCTCTCCTGGCTAAACGCATATTGCGAGGGCTCAAACGGAGCAGTGCTCGTAATGTCGAGCGAAAAAAAAGAAAAGGCAGCTGTGAAACACAACCAGCTTTGTCTTTTTGTAGGAAACACACTTTAGA
Source organism: Danio rerio (assembly GCF_052040795.2). Classification (NCBI taxonomy): domain Eukaryota; kingdom Metazoa; phylum Chordata; class Actinopteri; order Cypriniformes; family Danionidae; genus Danio; species Danio rerio. The sequence goes on along the minus strand of NC_141029.1, from coordinate 1,623,867 downwards.
TATTTTTAGGGTAAGAGGCTTTTAAGATATCGCCGTCAATTGTACTGGTTTTGATTCACCGCAATGTAAATGTAGCTGCAGCTATGTGTTGTTGCGCGACCGACCTTTGATCACTGTGCGACCCACAGTTTGAAAACCCCTGGCGTGCGCTGTTCCTTTAACAAGCTTTATTATGCTGGAAAGGAAACAATCATTGGCCGCAGTCTGTGATTTTCCAGGTATTTACCCCGCCACGATGCAATTTAGAGCTAAAAGACGCAGGAACAAAAACAGATTTATTTATTTCCCCCGCAGGCATCGGCCCCTGCGAGCATCTGAACTACATATCTGCAGATGAACAACTTTCATAATTAGAAATCTGCTGTTGACATTCAGCATCTCCAGCAAATGCCACACTGTTTGGTTTGCATTAGTGCACGCACACCTTTCGTCAGCAGTGCTGCTCCTGTAAATATTTCACACTTCATTTTTTCCTATAGGGTGACGCAGTAGGTAGTGCTGTCGCCTCACAGCAAGAAGGTCGCTGGTTCGAGCCTCGAAATAGTTTCTCACACATCCCTTTCAAAGCCTTCTGTTGTGTTTTGCTGTGATTTTGGACTGTTGTAGCTGTTAAATAGCTTGATATGGAGCTGTAATGTGCTCAAAACCTGCCGGAACTACTTTATCTGTGTTTATCTGACAATAACCAAACACCTTGGAATGACCATCAGCCAATCAGAATCGAGCATTCAACAGAGCTGTAGTATAAGGAACATTAAAATATACATGTTCTGCACATATTAAGACATACTTGTTAATGAATTGGTGTTTTTTGGCCACTTAAAGGCATAGTTCACCCAAAAATGAGTTTGAAGAATGCTGAAAACCCATACCTGTTGACTTCTATAGTATGTTAAGTCAATGGTTACAGGTATTCAGCTTTCTTCAAACTCACTTAAAGGGATAGTTCACCCAGAAATGAGTTTGAAGAATGCTGAAAAACCATAACCAATGACTTCCGTAGTATGTTAAGTCAATGGTAACACGTTCCTTTAAACTCATATTTCTCTTAAAGGGACAGTTCACCCAGAAATGAACATTTACTATGAGTTTGAAGATCCTGAAATCCTCTAACCATTGACTTCCATAATTTAAAAAAAAATACTATGAAAGTCAATGGTTTCCAGCTTTCTCCGAAATATCTTGAGCAGATTAAAGAAACTCAAAGGTTTAGAGGTAGTGAAGGATGAGTGAATAATGACTGACGTGTAATTTTTGGGTGTACTGGCCCTTTAATACAAAGTAGGACCTGCTGCCCTTCAGCAATGTCTGCTTTAATCCTCAAACATTGTCGTTGAGGCCTGGAAGAGTTGTTGACATGTCAAGAATGTCAAGAATTTCTGCACTGCCTAAGCAAATCCTCTTTGCATGCTCTTCTAAAGGATGAGGACACGCACTGGAATTAATATGGCAAACCACTGTCATTGAGAAGCTGCGATTCAGAAATGGTGAAAGGTGTTTGGTTTCCCGCACGGAGTCTTGTTTAATTTTCATACACTATAAGCATTCGGCTGCCGTGCTGAATTAACTACAATAGTTTTCACTCATTGAAATCTCTTATAACATTTGGTATATATTGACCGTGCATTGCCCATCAATGCAGTTTATTTAAAGAAATAAATCTCTATGTCTAATAGTTTGAGAGAATAGTTTGAGTAGAAATGATTATAAAGGCAAGCTATTTTTAAGGGTACCAACAGTATTATGTCCCTTTATACAAGATGTAAAATGTGTCTCTGATGTCTCTAGTGTGTGTGTGTGTGAAGTTTCAGCTCAATATACCACACAAATAATGTTATTTAACTCTTTTAAACGGATCCTTTTAGGCTTTGATCCTAATTGTGGCGTTTTGGTGACTGTCACTTTAAATTCAAATGAGATTGTGTTCTTTTCAGAAGAGGGCGGAGCTATGATGGCCTGTGTGTCAGCATGGTGGCAGATTCAAAAACAAGACTAATGTCCTATGCTAATGAGGGAGAGAGGGTCTAGTGGGCGGGGCTTTCCCCCTATGATGACATCATACAAAGGGAGAATGTCAAAGTGTTTCTGCAGACTGTTTATGTCAGCTGATTATAAAACAATAAAATTAATATTATTAATATATGATAAACAACCTCAACATATTGTGAATAAGGTGCTGTAAATACAGTATTTTAAAGTGGCCACAATATCAATATTGTAAATGTTAATTATCACAATATATTGACTCATTGAATATCGACATATTTCTAATGTGTGTGTGTGTGTGTGTGTGTGTGTGTGTGTGTGTGTGTGTTTAATCTGATGGAGAGATTTGTTCTCTGCAGTATGAACCGTGACAAGAGCTAAAAGCAGAGCAGAAAACAGATCGATACAGCAGTTTGTGCTTTGGGTTGAGTAAATCTGTGGAGTCATTGATATTTCATCAGCTGTGGGGAAACGCTGGATGAGTTTCTGAGGGAAACACTGGCTCCTGGTGTGCTGTTCTGAGCCCGTGATGTGTGTTTCAGTTAATATGCTGGAGGACGGTGGAAGCCCTTCAATTATAGATGTGTGTGTGTGTGTGTGTGTGTGTGTGTGTGTGTGTGTTCCCCAGAGTGCTTGCTAAGCATGTTTGTGTTGGGAAGGCCAGTACAGATGTATCCTGTTATCACTCGTGTATCTCTGCGCACACGCGGTCATGTTTTTCAGTAGTGTTAGTTTCAGTAGCTTCAGTTAATCAAATATATGCATTTATTTAAATGACGTCTAATTTATTAATTAAACATATTTAGTTTTTCAGTGTTTTGAGGCATATTTCGTGTATTCTGACCTACAGTATCCCCTGAGTAGCTATTTTAGAGGTACTAGATCAAACTATACAACCTATGCATCTAATTTGACTTGACTTTTAGGTTATAACTCCTATTCTACGAGAAAAAGTGACCGTTTTTAGACTGTTGAATGATATTTTTCGTGCACAGAGTGACTGGCGTGGTTATGCATTAACAATGGTATGAATTCTTATAGGAGTATATTTATATTATCTATTATTTTAATTGTTAATAATGTTATTTAACCCCTTTGGACTTTAGTTATGTTCCGAGTTTGAGAAAAATGCAGAATAGGGCTGCACAATATATGGTTATTATATAGATGGAAATAATATTATGATATATGGAAATTTAAAATAAGCTTTTACCGTAAGTTTATCGTTGGCTTTAAAACTCTCGCTGTGCGTAGAGCCTATTAGGAGTTCCTTCCAAATTTAGCTGTTCAAGTCATGTGGTGAAATAATTCTATTCATATCGCAATTAAGGGTGTCACGATCCTCCAAATCCTCGATTCGATTACATTTTCGATTTTAAAGTCACGATTCGATTTTCGATTATGAATAATTAATTGATTAATAACGAATTAATTATTTGTAGCCTACCGTTTAAACTACCTGACCTGCATGGTCTTTGTTTTACCCATAAACAAATCATACAGTAAATGAATAAAGGCAAGATACACACATAATCACCACCTGTCAATCACTTTTTCTGCGGGACTCGTGAATAGGCAGTGATCTGTGTCGTTATAATGGCGTCGGTAAAAAAAGACGCACAACCAACAGGAACCAGCCAACAGTATCTGAGGTGTTCGCTAAAAAGTACTTGTGTAAAAGATGGAAGCAGTGACTCGCTGACTGCCTTGACCCGCTGTCTCGAGCGCATGACAATGTTTGTTTGTCTGTGTCTGTGTGTGAATGAGTGTGTGTGGTCACGTGATGTGCGTTTTCAGAGGTAGTGAGGAAGAAGGGCTGCTCAGAAATGCTACACGCCATTGTAGATGTGGATCGTTGTCGTTCTAAAATGCCATTTAAAAATAAGACATATTAGTGTAAACAGGGTGTATTTTTCGCGAGCGGATTTGCAACGGGTGCGGGGCGGAGGATCGCGATGCGCCCATCGTCTATCATCCCAACCGTAATACGTACATAGCAGAGCTTGCAAACTGTGTTTTTTTTTGTCGACAACACGAACGTTGTTAACATAACAAACTGGAAATCCAAAATGCTTCCACACCGGCGACTTCATTGAAAGAGGAGAGGGTTTAAGCTCTGTCGACGGGTCTCCTGCGTCTGCAGTTTAACAAGCGCTTCAACAAGCCTGTTTTTTTCCCGCTTGGCAAGCCAAGCTGACGTGACATGGGGGCGTGGCAGCATCGACGATTCTATTTTTTGATTCGATAATCGAAGTTGAGTATAAATTTAGATCGATTTCGATTAAAAACCGAAATCGTGACACCCCTAATCGCAATGAAGATTGCAGAAAAAAATATATAACAACGTCTGATTTTTCTGATGTCGTGCAGCCCTAATGTTGAAGCATATTTGGTGATTATTGCGTGAACAGTTCCTTTAACATATAATTAGCATTATAATGGACAGGCAAATTGTGAAAATCGCAATTGATTAGCAAATGCAACCTTCGTTTTTTCCATCTATGAAATATTGGCAAATACATGTAAATAAAAAAAAACATTGCTTCTGTCTTCTGTCTGAACAAAATGCTGCCGCGCTTCTCTTCAACATATAGTAGATATTTGTCGCATTACAACAAGCAGAGCTTTACTGCTGTGTGTTTGGATAACGAAAGTCCAATACCAGCAGGTTTTAAATTTGGGAAAATGCTCCTGAACTGAATAAATAAAACATGACCTGACGTGATGTTTATTGAAATGGACCACCCTTACATATTGTTTTGACATCCTTCATGGCGGATCGAGTATTAATTTAGGGGGTAAATCCCTCCAAATCCCCTGTAACTCACACCCTGGTTTTAGCTTCTGACTGTCACTATGAGTATGTGTGTGTGTTGTGATTTTCATCATATTGTAGGGACCAAATGTCCCCACAAGTATAGCAATACCAGTACTTTTTGAAATTCGTTGGTCTCTCATGAGGAAAACGACTCATAAATCAGTATTTTGATCATGTAAAAATGCAGATGATACACAGTTTGTGTAAATAAATCATTACATGTAGTAAAAATCTATTAGTATTAGTTATTAAGGTATAATTAATAGTTGCTTATTTCCTTTTCCGATGCGTTCATTTTTTAGATAGATTATTTCAATGAGTCTTGATCCACACTTGTTTAAATATATAAATTTTAACGTTTTTATATATATATATATATATATATATATATATATATATATATATATATATATATATATATATATATTCATAAAGAAATCTGAAGAATTTTCAACCAAAATATTGTATTTAAATGAGTGTGGATCCCTATTTCATGAAATCATCTATAGGAAGTCCCCATAAAGATGGCTGTACACGTATGTGTGTTTGTTCCTTTGGGTCTAATTAAGCTGGTCAGAGTCTCTCTATACTGCATGACTGATCAATACTGCTGCAGGAAGACACATGTGGAGACTGTAACACACACACACACAGTCACACATTCACTACTCATGATGTATTATGCTCAACAGCTTTCCTCCACAGAACACTTACAGCTCATTTCATGCACACAGAAGATTAGGGTTCACTAAAAGTGTCCTCGATTGTATTACATTCCCTGTCCTTTCAGTTATAAGTAGTTAATCTTAAAGTACTTTTGAAATCATTGTTGTCATTATAATGCTTTGCTTAGATGGACACTTATTTTGATGTGCAGGCTAACACTGCAGAAAAGAGTCTCATCTCCCATTCCCAGTCAGTTGTGTCGCGTTATAACACATTTGCTATTTACATGGCGGACTTTGTAAGTGTAAAAACTGAACGCTTCACTAGCAAGAAAACAGTTAGACAGAGCATCTGCAGCATGAGGGTAAAGAATGAGCCTCCTCCATTCAGCCACTTTACTCTTACTCTTTACTCCTTTACTTTGTTGGAGTGAGGAAACGGTGGAAACTCTCTCCGCTGAACACATCGATTATCCCACACATTAGGGGTGACAAAATTAATTGTTTCTTCAGTGCACCGCGTTGCAGATAAGGACAATTCGGAATCGGTTCAATAATAATCATTACCGTTTATAATGTACTGACGTCATTTACCTCATATGCGCTCTGTCGCGAGGGAGGTGAGCGCAGGTATTTACAACACTCCAGGCGCCAACTACTTAAAAACGCAGAAACTGCGCACAATTTCCAACCCGGGCTCATTGTGGAAACGTAGCCCCGCGAACGTTTCTGTGGACCGCGAGATACATCCCGGGAGGTACGTATTCGAGCGTTTTTTGTTTTTGCGGATCCGCGAGAGGCCGCTGTGCGCGCTTTTTTGCGTCTCGGGCGCCTCTCGGGAGCGCGCGCCGTTCGCGCCCGTGCTGTTCTTGCGCGAAAAGCCGCCGACCCGGCCGCCCTCCTCCTCCTCCCCCTCCTTCCCTAAACCCGACAGGGTCAGTTTCAGAGAGCTATACCACATTATTAGTGTGGTATTTTGAGCTGAAACCTCACTACCCATTCTAGGGACATCAGAGACTTATTTTACGTCTTGTAAAAAGTGGCATAATTGGACCCCTTTAAGAGATAATTAGCATTAATTAAAATATTAATTTAATATATATTTGGTTATTTACTTGGAGTCACTATAGCTGCCATCCAGCAGTCCTAACATCCTCCTATACGTCCGGCTTTATAAGCTTCAGACCAGCACAATGACAATAAAACCCACACAAATAGCATTATGTCATAATATCCTGATCTGATCTGATGCGCTGGTCAGAAGCTGTGATAATAGGAGACCCGCAGATTGTGTGACAGCCGCAGCAGCTTAATGCAGAACCTGCTCGAGTAATCTTTATCTTTTCAATGTTGTTTTCAAGCAGCCTCCGGGTCCTAGTGCCCGCCTTTGCACTCGCAAATGAAAACAACTGATAGGAAAATACACAGATAACACGAGTTTACTTTTGTTTAGGGATTAAATACGCTGTAATTAGTGTCATGAAATCGTTTTTGGTTTAGTTTAATTGTTAGAAGCTTTAGAGATTTTGAAAATAAAAATTAGCCACTTATGATTGTTTCTAGGTGTTAATCGTATTTCTGAAATCCATTTGTTATTTGTGCCACAATTTGCCAAAATATAGTAATCATAAACTGGACGCTCAAAATTCTGATTTTTGTTTGTTTTGCAAATGAGTGAATGATCATGCTACTAAAATGATTTTGCTTGTAGATTGTGGCGTGGGTTTGCTTAAAGAGTTGGTAATTAATTATATAATATGTATGTAAATGACATTTTATTTATTAATTAAACATATTTAGGTTTTCATTGAGGTTTGCACGGTGGATCAGTGGTTAACTATGTGGCCTAAGGTTGCTGGTTTGAGTCCCGGCTGGTTCAGTTGGCATTTCTGTGTGGAGTTTGGATGTTCTCCCCGTGTTGGCGTGGGTTTCCTCCGGGTGCTCCAATTTCCCCCACAGTCTTAACACATGCGCTATAGGGGAACTGATCAACTAAATTGGCCGTAGTGTATGTGAATGAGTGTGTATGGGTGTTTTCCAATACTGGGTTGCAGCTGGAAGGGCATCCGTTGCGTAAAAGCCGAAGCAAAAATGAATGAATGAACTGCAGTCCGGGCAGTTCTCGTTAAAGTGTGATCTTTGTGAAGGCTGCAACTCAAGGACTGTCAAACGCTTCATAGAGCGTCTCTTAATGACACCGACAGGGTGAGAAACACAATGATTCCTGCTCACAGCTGATTGGCTGATTTCCCTGATCAATAACATCCAATTCCAAACCCTCATGTCCTTCATAAACTGTGCTCTTTATTGAGCTGGAAGGATAAAAGAAATAGTTTAAAAGAAACAAACAACACCTTTTCTAAAGCTTTTTAAAAATGTTGTTGTTTATATACAGTTGAGTCAGAATTATTCTCCACCCTGTATACATTTTTCCCAATTTTCTGTTTATCTGAACACATTTCTGCACTTAATAGTGTTAATAACTCATTACTAATAACTAGGGATGTAACGGTATCAGAATTTCACGGTACGGTAATACCTCGGTATGAATGTCACGGTACGGTATTTATTGAATCATTTACAGGAAAAAACAAAACTTATGAAAATACTCCAAAAAAGTGCCAAAAGTGTCAATGACATACAAATTAGCCATCTATCTGTAAGCTATGAAACAGGAACTTCAATTTTAATAACAAAAAAATATTAAACCATGTAAAAAAAATTAAAGTTTCAATTTAGTATTGTTGAAAACTCATCACATTCAACATTTAATCACTCACTCACTTAGATAGAGATGGGTTTTAAGGAAAATTATCATATAAATGTAATCTGGTAAAAGCTGGTATCTCTGGGCATTTACAATGTCCCCTGCAACAGAAAAAAACCCTCTCATTTGGGACTGAGGTTTCTGGGACAAGAGAGATATGACTTGGCCCAGGTTGACAGCAGTGGGTAACGTTGTGCATTGTCTTTCCCCCACTTGAGAGGACAAACCATGAGTAAGATAGAGGTCTCATGTCTGCATCAATCTGAACAGTGTGCTGACAACACCGCTATTCAGTACGCGCGCGACAACACAGCTGATAAGAACTCGCGCGACAACACCGCTATTCAGTACGCGCGCGACAACACAGCTGTTAAGAACTCGCGCGGCAACACCGCTATTCAGTACGCGCGCGACAACACAGCTGATAAGAACTCGCGCGACAACACCGCTATTCAGTACGCGCGCGACAACACAGCTGATAAGAACTCGCGCGACAACACCGCTATTCAGTACGCGCGCGACAACACAGCTGTTAAGAACTCGCGCGGCAACACCGCTATTCAGTACGCGCGCGACAACACAGCTGATAAGAACTCGCGCGACAACACAGCTGATAAAAACTCGCGCGACAACACAGCTGATAAGAACTCGCGCGACAACACCGCTATTCAGTTCGCGCGCGACAACACAGCTGATAAGAACTCGCGCGACAACACCGCTATTCAGTACGCGCGCGACAACACCGCTGATAAGAACTCGCGCGACAACACCGCTATTCAGTACGCGCGCGACAACACAGCTGATAAGAACTCGCGCGACAACACCGCTATTCAGTTCGCGCGCGACAACACAGCTGATAAGAACTCGCGCGACAACACCGCTATTCAGTACGCGCGCGACAACACCGCTGATAAGAACTCGCGCGACAACACAGCTGATAAGAACTCGCGCGACAACACAGCTGATAAGAACTCGCGCGACAACACCGCTATTCAGTACGCGCGCGACAACACAGCTGATAAGAACTCGTGCGACAACACAGCTGATAAGAACTCGCGCGACAACACCGCTATTCAGTACGCGCGCGACAACACCGCTATTCAGTACGCGCGCGACAACACAGCTGATAAGAACTCGCGCGACAACACAGCTGATAAGAACTCGCGCGACAACACCGCTATTCAGTACGTGCGCGACAACACCCCTATTCAGTACGCGCGCGGCGACAACACCCGCTTTAGAGTTTTCCAGCTCTTTTTCATCCCCGCTTCTAGCAGCACACTCCATTTCCGCATTACTGGATCTGTAGCGACAACAGACCGCAAGGGATGATGGTCAAGCATGGGCTGATGGGAATTGTAGTTTTCGCTACCTCCCGTTCGCTTCATTCGCCTGAGCAAATTTTCTCAGAAGACCTATAGTTTTACAGAGTCATGCGACTACGGTAATATCGAAAAAAATTTATATTGCGGTATGACGGTATTTATAATACTGTTACATCCCTACTAATAACTGACTCTTTTCTCTTTGCCATGATGACAGTAAATAATATTACTCTAGATATTCTTCAAGACACTTCTATACAGCTTAAAGTGGCATTTAAAGGCTTCACTAGGGTAATTAGGGTAAAGTTAGGGTAATTAGGCAAGTCATTGTATAACAGTGGTTTATTCTGGAGACAATCCAACACTAATATTGCTGAAGGGGGCGAATAATATTGACCTTAAAATGGCTTTGCAACAATTAAAACCTGCTTTCATTCTAGCCGAAATAAAACAAATAGGGTCCCTCTTTATATTGTCGCTTATACCTGTGAACGTACATGGTAACTAGATGTGTGTAAGTACTATGTAACTACAGTGTATGAACACACTGGTACATGGTATTTACTAGTGTAATATTGGTGTAACTACACACATGTAACAACACACAATAGTATGTGTGAGTTCAAATGTGTAGCAGGACATTAGGAACAATGCTGTATTATATATGGAATACTTGCAGGTGTTTTCCCACTTCCACACCTGTTTGCATACCGTATACGTTCTGAACACTGTAATAAATTAAGAACGGCAGAGCTAACGCTGCATCAGAGGGTTTCACCTTGTGATACCACTGTAAATACAGGGTAAATCATCAGAAACTGTCTACTCAATATAAAGTGTAAAATGGTCACACATTACTGTAAAACCTAAGCCTTTGTGCAACTGTTTAACAACAGCAAACCACTGCCAAAAAAGTATAAGTGTATATAGAAATATACAAACGCCTTTTGTTTATATGTTGTTTTAAGTTAAACCGCAGAATCACATCAGTAATTTACATTAAAGGAGTAGTTAACCACAGATTGTGTTACTAATGTCCTGTTACACATTTGAACTTACACATGCTATTCAGTGTGTTGTTACATGTGTGTAGCGACACCAGTATTACACAAGTAAATACTATGTACCAGTGAGTTTATACACTGTAGTTACTTACTACTTTAGCCTACCCATGTACTCTGTGTTTCAGGTGAACTTGTGCAGTAGTTTGACTGGTCATGCTGTGCTTTGGAGGGACGAGAGACACTAAGTAAACAAGCGAGTGGAGAGAAAGAAGAAAAACCGCAGCCTCCATCATGTCCCGCCATCAGAGCCGAACCACCAGCCTGGAGGAGAAAGTGGCCACGCCCATCCACAGAAGCACCGCCCCCTTGCAGAAAAGCTCCACCCCCACGCACAAGAGCGCCTCCTCCTCCTCGTCCTCTCAGAGGGACAGTCGGCAGGTCAGACCTTTTAAAATTCTAATCACTGATTTCTTTTCTCTTTGCCATGATGACAGCACATAATATTAGACTAGATGTTCTTCAAGACACTAGTATTCAGCTTAAAGTGACATGTAAAGGCTTCACTAGGGTAATCAGGGTAAAGTTAGGGTAATTAGGCAAGTCATTGTATAACAGTGGTTTGTTCTGGAGACAATCCAACACTAATATTGCTGAAGGGGCGAATAATATTGACCTTAAAATGGCTTTAAAACTATTAAAAACTGCTTTTATTCTAGCCCAAATAAAACTAATAAGACTTTTCCAGAAGAACAAATATTAGAGGAAACACTGTGAACAATTCCTGAATCTGTTCAGCATCATTTGGGAAATATTTGACGAAGAAAATTCCCAGGAGGGAGAATAATTCTAACTGTGTGTAAATAATAATTTATAAATAATAATAAATAATAACAGGCGGTGTGTGGTGTATAGTGCAGGTTAGTGGTCCGTCCTGAATATGTCTTCATTTGCTGAGCATGTGACAGGCAGTGTGGAGGCAGACAGAAGGTCACATTCCCGTCAGCTGACTGGCTTGATCAAAGCAAGGCTATTAATTATGATCATAACGTCTGGTCCACAGCCAATTAAAGCTAAGAAGAGCCCACTGAGGCAGGAAGGCAGTGCTGGACATGTGCATCAGACACCCACAGCTGAAGCAGTCACATTACTGCAATAACTCCTCTTTACTCCTGCACACTTTATACGTTTTTTCTGATTGAATAGCTGTCTAATTTATAAAAATGGTTTGAGCAAATACAGTTGAAACCAGAAGTTTACAAACACTCTAAAAACAGGAACATAACCATTTCCAAAAAAAATTCTGATGGTAAATCATGCTAAAGGTTTACTATTTTGTGTTTGTTAGGATTGCCTAAATTATTTACATTTGCTAAATGTCAGAATAATGAGAGAATTTTTTATTAATTTCTAGACAGTTAAAAGTTTACACACATTTCCTTGGTATTTTTAGCTTTGCTTTTAAACTGTATACCTTTGGTCAAATGTTTTGGGTCTCCTTCCACAAGCTTCTCTCAATAGTTTGCAGGAATTTTGGCCCATTCCTCCTGACAGAATTGCTGTAACTGAGTCAGATCTTGCTCGCACAAGCTTTTTCAACTCTGCCCACAAATTTTCTATAGGATTGACATCAGGGCTGTGTGATGGCCACTCCAAAACATTCACTCTGCAGTCCTTAAAGCACATTTGAACTAATTTGGCAGTGTGCTGAGGGTCATGGTCTGTTTGGAAGACTCATTTGTGACCAAGTTTTAATCTCCTGGCTGATGTCTTGAGATGTTGCTCCAGTATTCCTCCATAATGTTCTTTCTTCATGATGCCATCTATGCTGTGAAGTGGACCAGTCCCTCCTGCAGCAAAACAGCCCCACAACATGATGCTGCCGCCCCCATACTGCACAGTTGGGATGGTGTTCTAGGCTTGTAAGCTTTCCCCTTTGTCCTCCAAATGTAACACTGCTCATTATGGCCAAACAGTTCAATCTTAGCTCCATCAGAGCACAGGACATGTCTCCAAACGTTAGTCTTTTTCCCAGTGTAATTTAGCAAGTTGTAATCTGGCTTTGTTGTTGATTCTGGCTTGTTGATTTTCCCATGTTGTCACACAAGGAAGCAGTGTGTTTGAGCTTTTCCTTTAATACTATTCTACAGTTGTGCCTCCAATTAACTCAAATGTTGTCGATTAGCCAATCAGAAACGTCCAAAACCTCGACACCATCATCTGAGCTTTTTCAGAGGCAGAATAATCTTATTGTGTGTAAAGTTGACTTTCAAGAAAAGTTATAACAATTTCTCAAAACATCTCTCTCATTATTCTGCTATTAAGCATAACAGAAACACATGTGATCATCCTGACTTACCTAAAAGAGAACATGTCTGACTTTATGTAAAATGGTTATGTGCCTATATATATGCCCAAATATATATATATATATATATATATATATATATATATATATATATATATAAATAAATTAAATGTAATCTATTTTGCAATTTACAAAATGTCTGCGATTACTTTGTTTACCAGTTGCGTTTAAGTGTTTGCCATGCTGTTTTGCTTATTCCTGGTACAGACCAGAATTTATTAGGTCAGATGGGACGGACTGTACCTCACGTTCATTTCATTCAGCATATACAACCAGAAAAGATTTTTTCATGTGTTGTTGGTTCATTTAAAAGTAGAGATTTTAAGCTTCATCTAGACATATTTCTCATGTCTGTGAAGCAAGTATTCGCTGAGATTCCAGTGCATGTGCCGACACCAGAAGATTTATAATGAAGCTGCAGAAACTGTCATAAAGACACACGTCTGGTCCCAGCCCCTCCCCCACAGAATCCTCAGTCTATAGCGATCAGTGATTGGCTCCTGTTCTAGAATGTGGGGCTTCATTCACCATATGGATTGTTAAACTATTCCTCATTCAAAACTATACAAGTGACATGTCTTGTGTTTTCTATAGTCTGAAGATGGTCAGATTTTGATTAAAGATTAGCAAAACATACTGATTTCCTGACTAACAATGTGTGTGCCCTAGTAGCAAAGAATTCTGGCCCAGATTTGGCATAAAGCTGGCACAGCAGGCATTCATCCGGCACTGGCATACAGCATGAGGGCCAAACATGGCCCGGGTTTGGCAGAGGTGGCACCGTCTTTAAGGCGGCACACAAGATTTGGGCCAGATGAAAAACGTAGTATTTGGCCCAGATTTAAAAATTTGATAAGTGGGCCATGTGAGTTTGGCCAGTCTTGACCCACATTTAAAATACACTAAAATCATTTTTGAGTAAAGAAAAAAAATTCTACCAATCAGGTCACTTTGAGAAAAAGCGTGCCCATAGTGTGCCTAAAGCGCATCACTCCATGGGTTTATCAATTTCATTGCCATCGTGACACACCAACCTATCTGGCCCAGTTCAGGCCCAGTTATGAGTTATTAACTTGGCTGAGACTTGGCCCAGATATGGTCTGTGTTTGGCCCTTGTCTGGAAGCCAGATTTGGTCCAGTCATGTACCGTAATTCACTGCGCAAAACCTGATTGTGTGGGCCAGAGCTGGGCCAGAGAAATTTTGCTATGTGGGTGAGTAAAATAAACATTACACAGTTTAATTCATGCTGACTTTAATGCTTTCTAAAAGATGAACCATCTGATTTTAGGCATGGATATAAGCATATTACATAAGCATTTATTAGTACCGTTATTTTCTGAGCCTCCCTATGTGGTCTGATAGAGTGTTTAGACCGAATAACTGTAAATAACAATACTTTCATGCACAGATTAAAATAAGTGACCATTTGTTTTGCATTGATGTCAGGAGCGGTGCTAAAATGTCATGACGGCTCGTGTGAGAGTGCTGATCAATACAGACGAATACTGATTAATACACTTCGGGAAGAGGGTAAATAAACCTCACCTCTCTCGGCTGTTGCCATGGCGATGGCGAGAGCAGAGTGTTAGTTGTCATTAGCATGGACTAATTGGTGCTGTTTACCAAGGTGACCATCTGCATTCTGATGAGCAGATTCACCTGTGCTTACAGCGTACACTCACCGGCCACTTTATTAGGTACACCTGTCCAACTGTTTGTTAACTCAAATTTCTAATCAGCCAATCACATGGCAGCGCCTGCTTTGCGTCGCGCCATGCAGCACCATGCATTTTAGAATTATAAACATAGATTTCTATCAGGATACACACACTGGCGCCGCAAGTCGGCGGGCATCCTCAGCTAGGACTTAGAACACTGTTCGTATTTCTGCCACGCCACAGAGCGCCATCTGAATACGTTCATTTTAAATAGCACGCGAATGTGCGCGTCTGGTTCGTGATACTTCCAACGGTCATGTGCGCGCCGTGTCTGAGCGGTGTATGTGGTGTGCGACCCGCTTTAGAAGGTGTCTGGTGCATATGGAGAGTGAAGGGGTGTGTCCATCCACCGTGCGCTGCTCCTCATTCTCAGTGTTTGTGTGTGTTGTAGGAGCCGGACAGTTGGGAGATCATCGAGGGTCTGAGGATTGGACAGACTCATGTGCAGCGGCCCGAGAAGCACGAAGGCTTCATGCTGAAGAAGAGGAAGTGGCCTCTGAAGGGCTGGCACAAGGTCAGTGGTCACCAACCATTCGTTTATTTTCCTTCGGCTTAGTCCCTTATTTATCAGAGGTCACCACAGCGGAATGAACCGCCAACTATTCTGGCATACCCAGCTCTGGGAAACACTCATTCCCACCCTCGGCATACCAACCCCATACACCCCACCTCCTCCTCCTTTATAATATATTATTGATTCATTCATTTTCTTTTTGGCTTAGTTCCTTTATTAATCAGGGGTTGCCACAGCGGAATGAACCGCCAACTTTTTCAGCATATGTTTTACACAGTGAATGCCCTTTCAGCTGCAACCCATCACTGGGAAACACTCACACACTCTTGCACACACTCACAGGCACTACGGCCAATTTAGTTTCTCCAGTTCCCCTATAGCGCATGTGTTTAGACTGTGGAGGAAACCCACACCAACACGGGGAGAACATGCAAACTCCACACAGAAATGCCAACTGACCCGGCCGGGACTTGAACCAGCAAACTTCTTGTTGTACGGCCACAATGGTAACCACTGAGCCACCCTGTGCATTCATTCATTTTATTGTCGGCTTAGTCCCTTTATTAATCAGGGGTCTCCACAGCGGAATGAACCGCCAACTTATCCAGCACGTGTTTTGCAGCGGATGCCCTTCCAGTGCTGGGAATCACCCTGTGCACATTCACATAACTGAAATATTCATGGGCTTGCTTTTCCTCCGTTTTCCTCTTTGTGATCTGCTTGTTTATTGTGAATATTGATTGTAATATTTCCTCCTCTCTTCTTCTCCGCAGCGTTTCTTCGTCCTGGATAACGGCATCCTGAAGTACTCCAAATCTCCAGTCGATGTGAGTGAAAATGTGTAGTTGTCCACAAACATATTCAGCTGTTTGTTTAGTAGTTCTGCCAATGAAACCCTTCATTTAAATAGGAATAATTACAAATAATTATGAATAAAATGACAGAACTTTACAACATCAGCATGTAGTTAATGCATTTATTAACGTGAAAAATACAATGGAGAACACCTTTATTACAGTGTTTATTCATCTTTGTTGATGATAGATGAATGATGCTGTCAGTGATGTTTAGTCATGATTTGTGTTTTAATAATGCATTAGTTAATGTTGAATTATGATTAACAAATGTTTGTTCATGTTAACTAATGTGTGTGTGTGTGTGTGTGTGTGTGTGTGTCAGATTCAGAAAGGAAAGCTTCATGGCAGTATAGATGTGGGTCTGTCTGTGATGTCCATCAAGAAACGAGCTCGCCGCATCGACCTGGACACAGAGGAGCACATTTACCATCTGAAGGTGTGTGTGTGTGTGTGTGTGTGTGTGAGGCCGCGAAGGATCAACCGATTATGTCCTTCATTACTTGGGAAACGAAGGATGCATTTAGAGGCTGTGTTTGAAGGAACCTTCAAATTTTTTTGAAATGAGACAGCCTTCGTCGCGCTACAATGACAGCGCACTTCAAATGCATCCTTTGGAGGATGCAGCCTCTGAAATGAGACACAGCTGTAGACTGTGCTATGACTCAGTACACCTTAGCAGTCACTCAAAACACCCTAGCGACTACTTAATAACACCTTGCTCAGAACAGATATCATGTTATAGTTAAACACCGTTAGGTGATTCACTGAGGAATTCTGCGCTCACTGCCTGTAACGTTAACTTAGGCCGTACTCGCACTATGTACAGTTGCCTTGAACCATGCCAAAGCACGCTTGCCCCCCTCCCGTCTCCCCTGACGACCCGCACTCACATACAATTGGCCCTGGGCACGCTTACGTCATCGCTGCTGCGCTGTTCAGTGAGAAGCGCTCTCTCACTCAGCAGCACAGTGGAGATTTCTCTAGTTATATCCTTTCAGTTGTTTGATATGCAGTCAAATATTTCGCCAAACAGTCCTTCGGGATGCGGTGACACGCAGTCAGATATTTTACCAAATAGATCCGCCACTTTAAGCGCTCATAAACAATCATAAAGCTCTCGTGCTGCAGGGATGAGGAGGTCTGCTGAAGTCGCGCAGCTGTGGTGCAGTGAGGGGTTTGTGTATTAAATAAACTACGGCAGTTTGCGTTCACTGAACAGTAAGAATGATTAATAAATCCATATGAAACGGTTTCTTAAAGTCACGTCTCGCTTTCAGTTTCGGGCGTTTTGCACTCACACACAAGCGTACCGTGCCAAAGCCGAAAGTGAACCGCGCTCAGGCACATCTCTTCAACCGGGCCAGGGCCGGCCAAGTGAACCGTGCTTGAGCCTGATTCAGCGCACTCACACTTCTCAAACGGGAAACGGGCCTGGGCACGGTACGGATGGCATAGAGTGAGTAGGCCCTTACATTATGCTCACTATCCTCGGCCCGTTCTTAATTTTGATTCTGTAAGATGTCCAAGAAACCCTTATTAAGTCTGCACCTTTATTACAGCTCCAGACGGACATTTCTCAAAGAGGGAATAACAAAAGTCTTACCTGAGCCGGTGTGTGGGAGCTCGAGTGCCCATCAAGCACACTGTTGTGATCGGTAGCTCTCGATTGTTTATTAATGGCTGTGGCAGCGTTGACGTAATTTTGACAGAGTGTCGCTGTTTGATTCATACTCGTAATCAGGTCTTTGTGTCCGCGGTGAAACTGTATTTCGTGTTTGTAAAGTACACCCATCGTAAATTTATCAGTCCTTTACAAAAAGACAAAGAAAATGTTGCATCTGTGTCTGTTCTAATTGCAGATTTTGGAATTGTACTCTCGTAAAATTACGAGTACGCTCCATTTTCCTTTACGATTTTATAATTACAGATGCGTGAAATTTATTTACGCACAAAATATTTATGACAGCAGTTTTATTCCATTTGATGGTTTTGTCTAATAGCCGTGTGTAGCGTCAGTGGAATGATTGTGTTCATGTTATTGTGTCTGTCTCTGATTTGTGTGTGTGTGTGTGTGTGTGTGTGTGTGTCTCCTGAAGGTGAAGTCTCCAGATGTGTTTGACCTCTGGGTGTGTAAGCTGCGTCACCATCGTCTGTTCCGGCAGAATGAGATCGTTCGCTCTCCTCGGGACGCTACGCTACGAACCTTCCCTCCGTCTGCTGGTGCCGAGTCTCCCCAGAACACCCCGTCCAGCACACACCCTAAGAAGGTCACTCACTCACACTCTCTCTCTCTCTCTCTCGCCCTCCACTTCTGTGCATGCTCTGGGTTTCAGGAGTGGGTGTATTTAGGCCCAATTCCAATTCTATTTTTGTACCCCTTCTCCTTGGCCCTAGAAACCAAGTGTGATGGGGAAGGGCTTCAAAATTTACCCCTAAGAATTGGGACTGCACTACATCATCATATGTCATCGTGAGCTCTTGCTTCATATGAGATCAGATGATGGCGAGTGCTGTAGTGATTCCAGTTGTGCTATTTTTTGGTATTTGTCTTCAGGAGATCACTGAAGGCACATATCATGTTATCATGATGATCTAATGTGGCGATAAGATCGTACCTGTACTGTGCATTTACACAGTGGCCATTCCCAGCCACTAGACTCTTCTGACAGGGTATTCGAGTGTCATCGAGTGCCAGAATGTTGTGGGACTGCTGTACAGGAGTTATGATTAGGTATTATAGATCGCCAAATTTAGCTGTTTTTATTTGAGCATTTCTCGTATTGTAGATCCATTTCCATTGTAATCCTTATCCATTTCTTGTATTGCGTATTCTGGGAAGTTTTCTTGTTTTCTTACCCCTTTGTTTCGAGTGTGGTCCTGAAAAATATAAAATACGTCTGGGGAGGTACGTTTTTTTGCACTTTTTGTTTTCGCAAATCCGCAAGAGGCCGCTGTGTGTGCTTTTTTGCATCTTAAATGTCTCGCGAGTGCCGTTCGTGCCTGCTGTTCTTGTGCCAACCCACCAGAGGCCGCTGTCTGTCCGACTTGCTAAATGATTGACTGGGCGACTGACCAATCGGCTGACCCACCCTCCTCCTTCCCTGAACCCAACCAATTTTACTGGCTCGTATCAACGCTCGCTTACTTTCTTAAACCCAACCGACAATTTACAAAAGCCGTCCAGAAAAAGAAAAGCCCTTGTCTGATTTTTATCGCGCTTTCAGATTTTTCCACACTGTTATTCACTTGTTTACTTTATTTTTTGGATTCTGTTTTTGTCTTACCTGTTTTCTGGAACCGCTCTTCCCCGGACTCGAACCCAGTCGTCGTCGTGGTCAGCTCCTCTCTGCGTCTCAAGTCCGCCAACGTACACGCCGAGCTAACTGGATGAACTGGTTGCGGCGGGAAAGTCCTCCACATGGAGGTATGCGCGAAAAGGAGCGCCGTCACACCGCCCCATAGCGTTCGCTTAAAAAATTAAATCTAGCTATACGTACCTCCGTCTACATAACTCCTTGCCTCCAGAAACGTCCACAGGAATACGTTTCAGAATGAGCCTGGGTTGGTTAAAAGCTTGCAAAAAATCTCTTAGGATGATTATAAAGGTTTCCTGACAGTACCCCATGAATCACAAAAACCAATGTGTGTGTGTGTGTGTGTGTTCAGCAGGGTAAACCCAGTAGTTTTCCCTGGCAGCTGCCGCCGTCCTGCAGTAACGGGCAGAGTAAAGTGGCAGCCTGGTTGCAGGAGTCAGAGGAGATGGACAAATGTGCAGAAGGTAACATCATCATCATCATACAGATGTTATCATACTGTATCTGTACAAGATCAATACAGTTGAAGTCAGAATTATTCGCCCTCCTGTGATTAATTTATAATTATAAATACATTTTTTATTTATTTGTCTTTGTCAAATATTTCCCAAATGATGGTGAACAGATTCAGGAATTCTTCACAGTGTTTCCTCTAATATTTGTTATTTTGGAGAAAGTCTTATCTGTTTTATTTCGGCTAGAATGAAAGCAGTTTCTAATTGTGTTAAATCAATTTTAAGGTCAATATTATTAGCCCCCTTCAGCAATATTAGTTTTAGATTGTCTCCAGAACGAACCACTGTTGAGGCCCGTGCACACCGGGACGCTTTTTTTCTCGCATTTTTTGTCAACGTTTAACGCCTCGTGACTAAATAAAGGGCGACAATGTGATCGTGCACACCAACGCGCAAAAAGGCAGGCATAAAATCATCATTTTTTAGGAAACGCCTCATGCTCGTTTTTTTGTTTGGACACGCCGAGTCAAAACCTTCTCCACCAATCAGATCGGCACTTTTGTTCACGTGCACGGAGCTGCTGAAGTTACTGTAAACAGCACTTGGAGGCGCTCAAGAGCTAAACTGTCAATGCGAGCGCACATTGAAGAAGATGCCCAGAGGCGATATGAACGTGGAGCTGCTTATTGCTCTGCTGAACAATAATCATTTCTTCATCGCTAGAGCTGCTGCTTGAACCATCCATAACAACAGGCGTGTCAACTTTCTGTCTTCTTCTGTGTTACAAGCGGCTGTCAGAGGTTTGAAGTTGTGTAGCGCCATCTAACGTCAAGGAGTGATTCTGCACACTCTTCTGCTTGACGCCAGTGAAAATCGCTTGGGTTTGAATATGGAAAAACGTCTTGAAAAACACTGACGATAAACGCAAATGAAAAGCGTCCCAGTGTGTACGAGCCTTTATGCAATGACTTGCCTAATTACCCTAACTTCACCCTAATTAACCTAGTTAAATGTCACTTTAAGCTGTATAGAAGTGTCTTGAAGAATATCTGTGTGTGCGTTTCAGAGCTCGCCTACTGCCAGTCCAGTCTTTTAGAGCTGAATCAACTTCTGCAGAGTCTGGAGATCTTACAGAGGACACAGTCAGCTCCCAACTTCACTGACATGCAGGTGCACACACACACACACACACACACACAGACGCATGCAGACAGACAACAGACACACTCACATACACAAACAAACAAACAGACACACACACAAGTGCACATGCAGACACAAACACACACATGTAACAGACAAACACACACATACACACATACATGCGCACACACACACATAGATACAGACACACGCAAACAGACACAATCACATATAGATAAAAGACAACATGCGCACACACACACACACACACACACACACACACTAAGACAAACAGATTCACCCAAATACACACACAGACACAGTGTTAGCCCGGATCTCAGTATTGAGTAGTGTTTGTGGTGTGTCGTGCTGTATGTTAGCACAGATTGAGTTACAGACAGGTTGTGTTTCGCTTTGGCTGCATTTACACTGCAGACCTGCACAAGCCTGATGTCTCTGACGCACACACATACACACACACACACAGACCTGATGTTCTGTCTGATCTGTTTACATTGGTTCATCCTTTAGTTCCAGCTGTTCAAAATGGCGCTTCAGTGGTTTGTGCAAGTCAGAGAAAGTCTACACCTATTCTGCAAGACTCACTGACTATGAGCAGTTGTGCAAACCCTTAATCATAATATGACCTTACACCCTCATAATGATGAAGAAACACTTCTGGATTAGGAGAGACATGTGTTTGAGCTGTAATCTGACAGATATGAGGATTGTGGGAATATATATATATATATATATATATATATATATATATATATATATATAAATACACACTCACTGGCCACTTTATTAGTCCTTAGGCCTTAGTCCTTCACGGCAGAGATTCAACAAGCTACTGGAAATATTCCTCAGAGATTTTGCTCCATATTGACATGATAGCATCACACAGTTGCTGCAGATTTGTCGGCTGCACATCCATGATGCCAATCTCCCGTTCCACCACATCCCAAAGATGCTCTATTGGATTGAGCTCTGGTGACTGTGGAGGCCATTTGAGTACAGTGAACTCCTCGTCATGTTCAAGACACCAGTCTGTGATGATTGAGCTTTATGACATGCTGCGTTATCCTGCTGGAAGTAGCCATCAGAAGATGGAGACACTGTGCTCATAAAGGGATGGACATGGTCAGCAGCAATACTCAGGTAGGCTGTGGCGTTGATGCTCAATTGGTACTAATGGACCCATAGAAAATCTCCCCCACACCATTACACCACCACCACCAGCCTGAACCGCTGATACAAGGCAGGATGATCCATGCTTTCATGTTGTTGAGGCCAAATTCTGACCCGAGCATCTGAATGTGTCAGCAGAAATGGAGACTCATCAGAGCAGCAACGTTTCTCCAATCTTCTATTGTCCAGTTTTGGTGAGCCTGTGTGAATTGTAGCCTCAGTTTCCTGTTCTTAGCTGACAGGAGCGGCACCCGGTGTGGTCTTCTGCTGCTGTAGCCCATCCGCCTCAAGGTTGGACGTGTTGTGTGTTCAGAGATGCTCTTCTGCAGAGCTCGGTTGTAACGAGTGCTTATTTGAGTTACTGTTGCCTTTCTATCAGCTGGAACCAGTCTGGCCATTCTCCTCTGGCCTCTGGCATCAACAAGGCATTTGCGCCCACAGAACTGCCGCTCACTGGATATTTCCTCTTTGTATGAGCATTCTCTGTTAACCCTAGAGATGGTTGTGCGTGAAAATCCCCGTAGATCAGCAGTTTCTGAAATACTCAGAGCAGCCCGTCTGGCACCAAAAGCCATGTCATGTTCAAAGTCACTTAAATCCTCTTTCTTCCCCATTCTGATGCTCGATTTGAACTGCAGCAGATTGTCTTGACCATGTCTACATGCCGAAATGCATTGAGTTGCTGCCATGTGATTGGCTGATTAGAAAATTGCGTTAACAAGAAGTTGGACAGGTGTACCTAATAAAGGGGACGGCGAGTATTATACATATATATACTTCTTAAAGTCAGACCATACTGTCCTAATGAAATCATTCAAAATCAAGGCATGATCATATTTTATTGTGGTAAAATAAGCGTCATCTAGAGGCCTTTGCATTTTATATAAGATACTTCTGATACCAAATGATCAGCTAGAAGTATAGTATATATATATATATATATATATATATATATATATATATATATATATATATATTAAATGTATGTATCACACATGCAACTTTTATATTAGTTTTGATTAATCGTTTGACATCATTAGTTCATAATACTGTAGCACAGATTTAGACATCCTCAGCCTCAAGCTAAATTCAGCACCTCAGACACACACACCATCGTAATTTTTCCTTAAATTTCATTTCTATTTGCTCAGATGTCATTCTCATTACCTCTGCTCATATAATGAAGCCAGTGTACTCACCACACATTCACAACATCTCATCTTCTGCTGCTGACAGATTCAGTGCTTCACTTTCTGCTATTAACCCTCTCACCCCTTTGCTGTGTGTGTGTGCGTGTTTGTGTGTGTTTGTGTGTGTGTGTGTGTGTGTGTGTGTGTGTGTGTGTGTGTGTGTGTATATATGTATGTGTCCATGTACTCTAGAGTAACTGTGTAGACTTGTCAAAGAAAGAAAAGCGCGTCAGCAGAAGATGGAGGACTAAAAGTGTCAGCAAAGATGCAAAATTGCAGCAGCAGGTACATCTTCAAGACACCCACAATCAACACCGAGGACAGTTCACTTGTAGTTATTGGTCATTTATCATGCCGTCTGCATCAGTTTAGCATCTGGAATTATGCTAATCAGCTAGCGGTGCTGTAAATCTGTGCTGAATGCAGTTTGTAGGCTGCAGTTATTCTTCTTGCTCACTGGTTTTACTTACTGACACAATTCAGGCTCCTTAATTCTCATTTGTTACCTACAGTTGAAGTCAGAATTATCAGCCCTCCTGTATTTATATATATATATATATATATATATATATATATATATATATATATATATATATATATATATATATATATATATATATATATATATATATATATATATATATATATGTTCCTAGGGTTTACCCCCCCATTAATGCTTATGTGCCTGACTTAACCTTAACAAACAAATCATAATATTGCATTGGAATATGATCCACTTACATTGTATTTACAAAATTTTTACAAATTACAATTTGTGACCCAGTGTGAAAACCAGGCCACATCTAATTCTGAGATAATGTTTGACTGTAGCCATTAATTTCCCTGTGATTTCAGTTGTTGACATTGTTTTACTCAGTTAATATTAAATACATATATTATTATCATTATTATTATTATTAATTTTTTTTATTTTTTTTTTTCACAGACTGTTCTTTATTTCATGTAGAAAACAGTAAATTACAAAAAAAAGCTATATTTTCCCAGGCTAGGTCACTGTCATTACCATGTCTGCTTCGGGAGAGAGGCACGGAGAACAGTCTGACTGCTTTGATTTTTGCGAGCTGTCACTGCGGGAATGCTGCTCTGCAGAGGCATGTTGTCCCACAGACCGCATGGGCCACAGAGAACGCTCTCCGACAAATCGTGCAGTAGCTTAATAATAATTCCTCATACTTAATAGTAATAGTAATAGTATTAAGTATAGTATTACTTAATAGTAACACTCTGCAGCCAGGTATCTGTTTCCTCCCACTCTCTGCGGTACTTTTGCAGTCGATTGCGTTTAAACTGTGAAACTTTAAGACGCGGCGGGTTACCTGGAGAAGCATCTGCCATTAATCTCTGTCAAGACTTGACAGACTCTGCTTAGAAGACCCGCCCTCCTCACTGGACAAAGACCAATCAAACTAGCGATGACATCAAGTATTACCCAATCAAAAGTAGGACATGAGGCATATTCAGTAAATGCTTGTGGGATGATTTGCATGAAAAGCTACTTTTAAAGTATTATAAAAATACGGGACAAAACCCATCCTGTATTGATTCAAAACGGGGCGCGCAATTTCTTTCTTAAATACGGGACGATTCTGTATTTCAAGGGACGGGTGGCAACCCTTTATATTTCCCAATTTCTGTTTAACATTTCTTCAACACATTTCTGCACATAATAGTGTTAATAACTGATTTATTTTCTCTTTGTCATGATGACAGCACATATTATTAGACTAGATATTCTTCAAGACACTAGTGTTCAGCTTAAAGTGACATGTAAAGGCTTCACTAGGGTAATTAGGGTAAAGTTAGGGTAATTAGGCAAGTCATTGTATAACAGTGGTTTGTTCTGGAGACAATCCAACACTAATAATATTGAGCTTAAAATGGTGCTAAAACTATTAAGAACTGCTTTTATTCTAGCCAAAATAAAACAAATAAGACTTTCTCCAGAAGAACAAATATTAGAGGAAACACTGTGAACAACTCCTGAATCTATTCAACATCATCTGCAAAATATTTGAGAAAGAAACTAAAAATCACAGGAGGGTGAATCCTTTAGTCTTCAACTGTATATCCTGTTTTTGGACCCATAATCCTTTCTTTTGTTTACTCTTTCCATCACTGTGCATGCTACTGGAAAAACACAAAGCTGTAAAACACACAGTAAAAAACTGACAGCTCTGAATTAATCAAGATAAAACAATCGTTGCGTTATACCTATCCTCCAATTTGGATTTTAATTATGCATTAGTAAATGTCGAACTATGATTAATAAATGCTGTACAAGTATTATTATTAGTTCATGTTTATTAATCCGTTAATACTAGTGACAG
This sequence comes from Danio rerio, assembly GCF_052040795.2. Taxonomy (NCBI): domain Eukaryota; kingdom Metazoa; phylum Chordata; class Actinopteri; order Cypriniformes; family Danionidae; genus Danio; species Danio rerio. Next base: position 1,598,205 of record NC_141029.1, on the reverse strand, counting down.
CTAATAAAACCTTATCGTGAAAGCTGATTTTACAAAACACACACATGTTAAATCATATTTTAGCTTAAGCTGTGCCTAAATGCTCATATACATGCATAAAGTGTGTCAAAACAAGGGGAAAGAGCCGTCGGCACAATAGCCTTGTGGTTAGCGCGTTGAGATATAGTGCATTAGCACGTCAGGGCGTCCCGTGTTCGAATCCTGCCTCGAGGACATTTCCTTAACCTACCCCCATCTCTCTCTTCAACTTCGCTTCCTGTCTAAATACTGTCCTATCTAATAAAGGCCAAAAATAAATCTTAAAAAAAAAATAAAAACACTTGGAACGAGCCAAATTGTTGGGTTCACGCTAAACACCAAGCACTGCGTCACTAGCTCTCGTTTACTCACGGGGTGTTTTTCACATCAGGCTCATTTTCCATCAGGCTTTATTCATCAGGGGGTCACCACAGCGGAATGAACCTCTTAACTATTCCAGCATATGTTTTACGCAGCAGATGCCCTTCCAACCGCAACCCGGTACTGGGAAACACCCATACACTCTTATTCACACTCATACACTACGGCCAATTTAGTTGATCAGTTCCCCTATAGTGCATGTGTTTGGACTGTGGGGGAAACCGGAGAACCCGGAGGAAACCCACACCAATATAGGAGAACATGCAAACTCCACATAGAAACGCCAACTGCCCCAGCTGGGACTCGAACCAGTGAGCTTCTTGCTGTGATGCCACAGTGCTAACCACTGAGCCACCGTTCCATCTTGTATTATTAAAAAACAATAACAAGGAATTATTAAACTGCTGTTTTTTCGGCTATTAAATAAATTAAACTCGAGCAGCAGGACACTGGTTTTGTGCTTCAGGGTCAGAATTAAGCAAAAAAAAAAAATCTGAATTGGGTCACATTTATCTGGCAGTGTAAATCAGGCCAGAGTGTGCCTGCATGCAAAGTGCTTCAGCTGTTCAGTGCGGAGAGGTTAGTGTGTGTGTACGTCCCCTCAACCTTCACACACACTTACCCTCTGCACAACCTCATTATTGCAGTCCTTAACCTCAGCCGTAGTGTCAGAGAGACGTCCTGCTGCGCTCACACACTCTGAAGGCCTGACATTTGACTCAGCGGATCCATTATTAACTATTTAAACTGAGTCTCCAGCAGCATCTCACACCATGTTTAAAGGACGTTTCTGTTTATAATGGATCTCCAATGACTGAGAGAGAGTGTGGGTGAATGGGACATTGCAGCGTCATTGCTTTTGTGGGAATGCGTCATTTATTTGATCATTAATCAAATCATTAATATTGCGCCACCTGCTGGAAATCCACCTTTATTTTCATACTTTAATCAGGTCATTAGTACTAGTCATTAGTGGTTTTCTGCAGTGTTTGACCTGCGTATTTGTTAATGAGATGTGTGTGTGTGTGAGTTACTGTGTGTAGTTCAATTGTATCTGGCTCTTGTGTCCTCCCCCAGGTCCAGTCTCTCCCCCAGTCGCACAGTGCTAAAGTAAGCCTAACTGCAAGGTTTTCTTGTATTTTTTTCATCATCACATCTCCGTTCTGCAGTCTCTCCAGCTCTTGCATACACTTCTGCTTTACATTCTCTCTGCAAAACATGACGGCAGCCTGACGTTTTTAGAAGAGACTTCTGGTTATGATTGTCGCTCCAGTTCTTAAAATGCAATGCATTGTAGACTACACATCTAAACTGCAATTTGTATTGCTATTTAAAACCTCTATTAATAACTACTGAGCCACATAGTGAGGTCGCCGTAATGAACTGGGGTTACAGTTGTATCCAGAAGTTCACCTTTAGTCAGCTTGCTCACATCTTGCTCTCAAATATATACACACTTATTATTGAAGAAGTCATGGAGGTTTGTAACAACAGGCAGGTGAGTAAATAATGTACGTATTTTTTTCTGTGGTCACACTTTAGAATGAGGTTTCAATAGTTAAAGGCGCAATATGTAAGATTTGTTTATTAAAATATCCCAAAATGCAGGAGTCCAGTAAGATGATAAAGACAGACAACAACTCCCATGATTCCATCAGACTCCCACTCAGTCATCAAACTATGCCTTTGTTTTGAATACACGCCCTCTAGTGGCCGAAAGTACATACTGTGGCTTTAAAGGGTCACGAAACACCATAACACATGTTTTAAGCTGTTGACAGTGGTATATGTGTCCAACACTGCTAAAAACACTATTAGGACACCTATATTTCACTGGAAAGTGTAAATTGGTTGTTTTTGCGTTATTTCAAGCAAATTCGTGCTTCCAGTTTGAAACGAATTTTTGAAGCTGCGTCACGGTCATGAGATAATAGCGTGTATTCCAGCGTGCAGACTGGACGTCTGTGCCAGAGTGAGTCTTATTACGTCTTACAGTGTGCTGCATTAATGCATGAGTAAGGCTTGGTTCAAACCAATCAGCGCGCTCTATTGTGCAACTTCATTAATATTCATTACTGTCACAGTATTTAGACGACAGAGACGCCACGTTGTGTTGGCAAAACAAGCGTGAAGTGTTGCTTTTATAGTTTGCTGCAGTGAAGTTTTGTTTTCATTTTCTCTCTGTGAGAGCGCAGCTGGAGTCACGTGTGGATTAACAGTGTACGCGACGCTCGACAACAATAACTTGCGTGTCTAAGGAAGATTATTGTTTACCTGAGAGCTGTTCTCGTCTGCAAACGCTGAGATCCGGATTCTCTTTAGTCTCTTCTTAATAAAGACGCGGCTCTAGTTGCTGGTGATTGTCCTGTCTCTACAGATTTGGTAAGTGAGTGACCAGTGCTCTTTGTTTATTCAGTTTGTTCGTATCGAACTGAGTTAACTATTGCACCGAGTGTAAACATGTTAGCACCACAACCAAACTTTAACCTCGTGTAGGATTTCACCGCATTTAGTGACCGGAATAACACACGCGGCTTTCTGACACTACCTGCCGTGTGCATCTAAGTTTCCGGGAAATGTGGAGGGTTTTTTTCTCTCATTCGCCGTGCGGTATCAAACATTGCATGAAAAATACACGCTTAGAGCAGTTCCTCGAATCAAATATCTCGTTTGTCGCGAGGGACATGAATGAATTCCCTGAATGAAAGAGCCAAACTGCAGTTAAAGTCCACCATTTAATCATTTGGCAAATAATTCGACTACAGGTGTCCATGTAAACACCATCACTTTCTCCCGTGTTTGTGTGTGTGTGTGTGTGTTTTGACTCTGAAACTCGCGCGTGCCCAAATAGACACTCCCACACCATCCCACTTTTCTTCCTCCGACACTCCCCTCTAAACAGAGCCGGACACGCCCACTTTTCTGACTTTTTCCAAAGTAGAGGTGTGAAAACACCCTGCTGAAACGAGGGGGTTCCATGACCCTTTAACTAATGGACTCTTGTTATAAAGTGTGACCACTGTTCTTGTCTTTTCAAGATCTTGCTTCTAGCGCCACATTGGCTTCTACAGGCTATAATAATTGACCAGGATGTAAAGTACAGCCCAGTCTAGCAGTGTCCAGATCTTCCATCCATCTTCTAAACAGGACTCAGGGGTGGTCTTTCCCCCAGCAGAGTGAACTCTAACTCCTGGAGACCTCTTAATGAATAATGAATCTCGATGGCTCTGCCTAACAAACGAGACAAGTGCTTTTACACATCACTTCTACAAAACAAACAAAGAAGTGCTCACTGTGCAGCACACATGAGCAATATACAGTGTAAGAAGAATTACAATTATGAGAAGCGTCGACCTCCTTTAGTAGACTTTGCTATTCTAGGTATTACTAGAAGCCCTGAGTTTTGAGATCTTAAAGTTGGATTGTAGCGAGACAGAAGGTTTGTTAGATAAACAGACGCTAGATTATTTAAAGCTTTATAGGTGAGAAGTAATATTTTATAATTAACACAGAACTTAACAGACAGCCAGTGTAAGGAGGATTGGGGATCATATTTTCTTGACCCTGGTAAGAACTCTGGCAGCTGCGTTTTGCACTGAAGTTTATTAATGGAGGATGCTGGGAAACCAGCAAACAGAGCATTGCAGTAATCCAACCTAGAGGTCATAAAAGCATGAACTAGCTTTTCTGCATCTGAGATGAATAGATAATTGCTGCGTTTGGTGTGGACAAACTGGTATTGAGTCATGTGTAGTTAGCACACAGCGGTCAAGCCATCCTTGATGTACATGACTTCATTCTGTCAGATTAACACAGAGTAGTTTCTTAGTACTTTAGGAGTACTTATCCAGGTCAAATGCATGCCAAATCCCGCAATTCCCACTCCAACCCGGTAAATGTAAAACTGCCCCTTCCCACATGATTTGTGTTGGATCATGTGAGAGACCAAACCCAATGCAGCCATTCGCTCCTAGGTTTTATAAATGGCCACACAGTTGCATGATAATCAGATGTTGAGTGAGTTGAGCAAAATAGAGAGGACTAAACTTGTGTATCTGTGTCCTTTCATTCATAGCATACAGTTACTGCAGTATAAAAGGAGATGGATGCGTGCTGGGCTTTATTTACACCAACTCCACTTCAACAAACACACCTACAGATGATTTAAAGGGATAATTCAACCCAAAAATGAACATTTTCTGTCAATTTACTTATCCACGATGTAGGTGACTTTCTTTCTTCAGTTACAAAAGTGACACAATCACCAATATCTATCAACAAACTGCGTCTCAGGACCTCTCATCTACTGTAAGTTCACGCACCATCGTTTTCGTCAGCAAAAGCGACGAGACTCCAACGCCAATATCTGTTTGACCAGGCTGTGGATTAACGCTTCTGATATTGAAAATAATGTTCAATTTCTTTTTTACATGAATCGATGGTTTCGCTTCACATGCCCTCAGTGTGTCATTAGACACCATGGCTACTGATTTGAACTCATTTGAGTGTGTCACTATTCATGGCCGTTATATGAATCACCAAGAGTCATTCAGCTTAGTGAAGTTTATTTATAAACTAATTTCGAGAGGAGCACGGGCTTATGATTGATAGCACCTGGTCCACATTAGCCAATTCTGATTTACCAATCAGACGACTCCTTAACCACTATAAATAACCAGAGTATCTTACCTCAGCCATCTTCGTCTTGAAGAATCCCCCCTTCCACCCCTACTCCTCCCATTTCCTTGTCAGGGCAGCACGGAGGCCTAGTGGTTAGCACCACGGTCGCATAGCAAGAATGCCACCGGCTCGGACTCTACCTGGCCAGGTCGGCGTTTCTGTGCAGAGTTTGTATATTCTCCTCGTGTTTGCGTGGGTTTTCACCGGGCTCTCCGGTTTCCTCCCACAGACCAAAAACATGTAACATAAGTAAATTGACAAATCGAAATGGGCAGCATAGACACTTCATAGCATTATATTCTATTTCCAACATTATCAAGCAGGGGAGTACTCGAGACCTACCTGAACTCGGACTTCCCTCTCGCCCTGCAATGGGGGGAGCCCCGGGCTCGAAGATCTCACGAGTTATAGCTCTCTCCCAGGAAAGCATGCCAAACAAGCTTTATAATCAATCATTAGCTAAGGGCGAACTCTTGTAATCTTCTTAAAAGTTCTACTGAAGAAGAAAATCACCTACATCTTTGATGACCTGTGAATGAGTAAATTACCTGGACATTATGGGTGAACTATCCCTTTAACAGCCGATGTTCACTTCATATGCTATCATGTTCTGATGTGTGAAGTATCCTCATTTCTCCATCGACCTGCTGCTTTACACTGCTTGACCTGACTGATGTGTTTCTGTGTGTCTGTGAGCTCTCGAAATTGAACTAATCTATTCTCATCCACACTAGACTATTGGCCAGATTTACCAGCAGCTTGCGCAAGCTTTTTGGCATTTCAGTCTTTGTCAATGTCTGTTTGTCTTTTCCTCATTCAACCGAATGGATCATTTTCTTGGGCTTGTATGATCCTGAGCTTCTGTCAGGGATCTCCTCTATTTCACTGCAGTGTGTGTGTGTCTGTGTGTGTTTCAGGTTCCCCTGAGTGCAAGCATGTCTCAAGTGCGCCTCCACTCCTCCAATCCTAACCTGTGCGCGGAGCTGGCTGATTTCCAGGCCCCCGTCACGCGTCTGACTGACGGCATCGACAGCGCCGGCGACTACATCAAACTGCAGGAAGATTTCTGCATCATTGCGCAGAAAGGTAAACAAAAGCCTTCATTACTTCGTTTTCTGCACCAGGGTCTACTTTGCTCTTGAAATGGAATTGTCAGTTTGCTCAGGTAGATCTGGAGAACTCCCCTGCTGTAGTAGCTAATGAACAGATAGTGATCGCTCTTGAGAGAAGACTACTGACTTGGAGCTGACTATGGCGCTGATTTGGATTAGTCAATTAACTTGAGCCGCATGTTTTTGGATGGTGGGAGGAAACTGGGGGACCCAGGTGAAACCCACGAGAGACAGGGGAGAACGCGTAAACTCCGCACAGAAATGTTGATCAGCCTGGTATGGACTAGAACCAGTGACGTTCTTGCTGTGAGGCAACTGTGCTAACCACTGGGCCACCGTGCCGCCCATCTAGAAGGGAGGAGGAGTAGGGGTGGAAGGGGTTATTCTTCAAAACAAAGATGGCTGTGATATGCAGCTTAGGTTATTTATGGTGACTTAGGAGTCGTCTGAATGGTGAATCATGTGTTGGCTAATGCAGGACTAGCTGTGATCAATCATAAGCACGTGATCCTCTTGAAATTGGTTTACATTTGTACAGGATTTCATCTCTGTTCTTCACAATGTTGTTCTGTTGGCTTCATCGAACATGTACCTTCAGCATGCGCTGGGGCATTTTGCTGCCGAGTGTGATGCGGCTGGGATTAGAATCAGCACCTCCAAGTCCGAGGCCATGATGCTCCACCGGAAAAAGGTGGTTTGCCATCTCCGGGTTGGAGGAAAGTCCTTACCCCAAGTGGAGGAGTTCAAGCATCTTGGGGTTTTGTTCACGAGTGAGGGAAGGATGGAGCGTGAGATTGACAGGCGGATTGGTGCTGCGGCAGCAGTAATGTGGTCGATGTATCGGTCTATTGTGGTAAAGAAGGAGCTGAGCCGAAAGGCAAAGCTCTTGATTTACCCGTCAGTCCACATTCCTACTCTCACCTATGGGCATGAGCTTTGGATCATGACCGAAAGGACAAGATCTTGGATACAAGCGGCCGAAATGAGTTTCCTTCGCAGGGTGGTAGGGCGCACCCTTATAGGTATATACTTGGGTAGTTTGCTGCGAAGTGTGGCTGGGAAGAGAATCAGCACTTTCAAGTCTGAGGCCATGGTGCTCCACCAAAAAAAAGGTGGTTTGCCATCTCCAGGTTGGAGGAAAGTCCTTACCCCAGGTGGAGGAGTCAATCTTGGGGTTTTGATCACGAGTGAAGGAAGGATGGAGCGTGAGATTGGCAGGCGGATCGGTGCAGCGGCAGCAGTAATGTGGTCGATGTACCGATCAGTTGTGGTAAAGAAGGAGCTGAGCCGAAAGGCAAAGCTCTCGATTTACCGTCAGTCTGCGTTCCTACTCTCACCTATGGTCATGAGCTTTGGTTCATGACCAAAAGGACAAGATCTCAGATACAAGCGGCCGAAATAAGTTTCCTTCGCAGGGTGGCAGGGCGCACTCTTATAGACTGGATGAGGAGCTCTGACACCCAGGAGGAGCTCGGAGTAGAGCCGCTGCTCCTTCATATCCAGAGAAGCCAGCTGAGGTGGTTTGGGCATTTGTTTTGAATGCCTCCTGGACGCCTACATAGGGTGGCGTTTTAGGCATGTCCCACTGGGAGGAGGCCTCGGGGAAGACTCAAGACATGCTGGAGGGACTATGTCCTCGGATGGCCTGGGAACACCTTTGGATCTCCCCGGAGGTGCTGGAGGAAATGTCTGGGCAGAGGGAAGTCTGGAGACTGCTGCCCTCACGACCAGGCCTATTTTCAGTGAATATAGGTCATATATCTTGCTGCATTTGAACAAAACGGATTTATTAAGCAGATATATTTATTCAAATAATACTTTAGTCACCGAACATCTTTAGAAATAGAGTTGCAAACAAAAATTCTGCAAAAAAAAAAAAAACCCAAACTACAAAAATTTCAACATAATTTTAACAAAAGCTTTCTACATTGTGCTTTTAAACAGTGAGAGTCACTGTTTCTCTTACAGTTTTATGAAAATGAGATATTAGTGTTAGTATGCAGTGAGTTACACTTGGGTGTGTGTGTGTGTGTGTGTGTGTGTGTTGCAGTGCACTCTCTTCTGAAGTCTGCCTTCAACACTGTGGCCATAGAGAAAGAGAAGATCAAGCAGGTGCTGCTGGACCATGAACAAACCGGCCAATCAAATCAGATTGTTACCCTCCGCCGCTCCCTATCACAGGTCAGCACCGCCAACCACCTACTGTTACCTTTATAACCACCATCAACACACACTTCTGATTTATCTCTGTAGAATGGATAAACATTGCATAGAAAAAAAGACTGCAGGTGGCTTTGATTTTGCTGTGTCAAATTCTGATTTTCAAAATTAGAGTCCCACATACATAGTAAGTTTACCACTCTGGGGAGATTCTGAATCTTAATGAATCTTAACTCTTATTATTTAAATATGCCTAGGTGTACCCATATTTACGAATAGTACTGTTATTCAGTCACTTTGCTGTGTTTCCTGTTTTCAAAATAAGAGTCCCACATACATGGTAAGTTTAATATAAGCTTTGATGATGTAGAACATGACCTAAAGTACATGTAAATTTTAATGGTAATGTAATGTGTATTTATATAGTGCATTTATTGGGTATGTTCATACACCCAAAGCGCTTCACAATCATGAGGGGGGTCTCTCCACACCCCCACCAGTGTGCAGCTCCTCTTGGATGATGCGACGGCAGCCACAGGACAACGGTGCCAGTGCGTTCACCACACACCAGCTATTGGTGGAGTGGAGAGACAGTGATAGAGCCTGATTGGTGGATTGGGAGGTCATGATTGTAAGGGCCAATAGAGGGACTTTGGCCAGGACACCCTGCTCTTTCACGAGTGTCATGGGATTTTTAATGACCACAGAGAGTCAGGACCTCGGTTTAACGTCTCATCCGAAAGACTTCACCCACTGACAGTGTAGTGTCCCCTTCACTTTACTGGGGCATTAGGACTCACGCAGACCACAGGTTGAGCGCCCCCTGCTGGCCTCACTAACACCACTTCCAACAGCAACCTAGTGTTCACATGTGGTCTCCCATCCGAACACTGACCAGACTCAGCTCTGCTTCAGTGAGTAACCGCTCTTGGACTGCAGGGTGACATGGCTGTGACAGAATAGTGTACTAATGAATAACACGCAACAGTCTGCTTTGTGTTGTGATTGGCTTGTTATTCATCGGGATTTTATGCTCGTGTAATTAACATCAGAACAAGGAAACAATGATGTCTGAGGCTCACGGTATGCACATCTCCATATGCTGAACTCTTAGTATTCAGCTATGCCTGGCTATACCCAGATTTTCTTCATAAGGCACCTTAGAAAACAGCTTTACTGTTCTGTCTTCTGGTATAAAAAGAAAAAAAGGTTCGTTATTAATTGAACATAAATGAACGTCTCCACATTCATCTGTCCAGGCCTTGTCCCAGAATGCCGAGCTGAAGACGCGTCTGAACCGGATCCACTCAGAGTCGGTCCTGTCGGAGCAGGTCGTCAGTGTCAACATCATCAGCAGTCCTGACGAGGTCTGACGGATTTCTGCTCCACACATTCATAACAATCAAATGCATGAGACTGGACCAGATATGTGACATCTCCTTATTTGGCATGTGTGTGTGTGTGTGTGTGTGTGTGTGTGTGTGCGTGTGTGCGTGTGTGCGTGCGTGCGTGCGTGCGTGCGTGCGTGCGTGCGTGTGTGTGTGTGTGTTGCAGGCCTGTGAGCCTCTGCATGTGGGTCTGCCTCTCTCTCAGCAGGTCTCAAACGAGAGCAGACTCTCCATGTCAGAGTCGGTGTCGGAGTTCTTCGATGCTCAGGAGGTGCTTCTGTCCGCAAGCTCATCTGAGAACGAGGTATGTTGATCATTACTTTTCTACTTTCGTTTTTATTAAATAAATGCAGCATTGGTGCATTTATAAGTACATTATTAAAACGTTATTTATTTATAGTTGCAGGCCAAATTATTCGCAGTTTTAATTCTTTATCAAATAGTTACCAAGTGATGTTTAATAGAGCAAGGCATTTTTACAGTGTTTTACTGCAATTATAATGTTCAACATAAATTATTATGATTATTATTAGCAAAGTATTGTTATTATACAGAAAAAAAAGACTAGATGAGACAGTCAGACATTCATTTAACCTCAAGATCAGCTTTATTCGCTCTATCATTTAGTGCTAGGTAAATAATTAAATAAGAACAAGCTATGTTCTGCTAATATTAAGTCAGAGGTGTCCAAACTCAGTTCTGGAGGGCCGGTGTCCTGCATAGTTTAGCTCCAACTTCCTTCAGCGCACCTCCCTGGAAGTTTCTAGTATACCTAGAGAGCTTGATTAGCTGGTTCAGGTGTGTTTAATTGGGGTTGGAACTAAAATATGCAGGACACCGGCCCTCCAGGACTGAGTTTGGACACCCCTGTATTCAGTGATACACATTTCAGTCACAGTATTGAGAATATTGGTGCATTCTGCTTGATTTAGCAATGAAAGTAGTTCCAGATGAAGTTAAATACTGCATCTCCTATTACCCTTTTCAGTAAATTGTCTAAAACATTGATATAGAATAGGGTTTTTGCTCTTGTTACTGTAGTTTAAATGCATTTCTGTTATTTCTGAACTCTGCTGTATATAAGCAATTCATTAAAGGTTCTGTTAAATGCTTTGAAAAGTGCATTATTTTATTCAAAATTTAACATAATATAAACTGAAACTCGAACCGAGGGCAGGGCATGAGGTAGCTCCTCCCCCTTTAAAAAAACTGCCAATAGCAGGCCAGGATTGGCTAATCGGGAGGACTGGGAGAATTCCCGGTGGGCCGGTCCGTTTTTTGGCCGCGAGGGCCGGTGTCCCTAGCTCCAGAATCTGTGGCTCTCAGCAGTCACACTTTTTAAATAATTTATTTATTTACTTGACCACAGTCTTCTTATTCATTATTTTACCACAGCTCTACTCTTTTTATATACAACCAGCCTGCAGGTTAATGATGATATAACTCAGATGAGGCAGTGCTTCATATAAAGCTATTGTGGTCCAGTGGTTAGCACAGTAGATTATGACGCCGCCGACCCGGGTTTGATCCTCATCTGAGTTTTTTTTGTTTTATTTTTTTTATTGTTAAGACATATAATACTGTAAGGGTTGTTGAACATTTAAAGTTCTAAAGCAACTGTTTTCTCAAAAAAAGACGGGATAGTGTAATTAGAAACTGAATTGGAAATGAGGTGGGCCGGTCTGAGGCTTGAAACTCCAGGGCTGAAAAAGAGTCCCACTCCGGCCCTGGCCAATACTGTACAGTTTTATCACAGCTCTGCCAGTGAGAGTGGTTGAGCTCAAGCGCATCAAATGAAAAGCCAATGAGAAGAAGGAGGCGGGGCATGTTAGACACCAGAGAGCATTTGATTGGTCAGAAGATTTGATGAGGAACTGAAGTATGAGGTGACAGCAAAAAAACATTGATCCAATGAGACGGAAGTAACAAACTGCAAACGTTGGATGTTTATATCAGATTTATATCTCCTAAATGTGAATTTTTTCACATTAGGTTGGAGCTCACTGGACTAGAGATAGCCTTAAACCTAACAGAGTGTAGTTAAATCTCCATTCTTACAGTTGGTGCCGAAACGTTGGATATGGGACATGGAACTATTGCTCCCTAATGAGCCTATAACTGAAGAGTATGGGATCAGATATAAGTCAAAACTTTACATTGAGTCATCAATGATGATGACTGTGATCCGCTCTTACAATTATAAATACAGTCTAAATTTGAAGGTCGCTTTAAATTGGAGCTGACAGCAAATATAAATAAATTCTAATAAATAACACCATTCTAATAATATTTATCAAACACAATTTAGAAATTACATGAATACGTCAGCGCAATAGCTTTGTGGTTTGGGTGCTGACATATGGTGCAGTAGCACTTCAGGGTGTCCTGAGTTCGAATCCTGGCTTGTGGACATTTCCCGTCCCTACCCTCTCTCTCACCCACTTCGCTTTCTGTCTGAAACACTGTCCTCTCCGCTTAATAAAGGAGAAAAGGCCAAAAATAAATCTTAAAAAAAGAAAGAAAGAATGAGCATGAATGCATTTAGATAGGTCAGGAAAGTTACTTTTATAAAGCTTTAAATAATATCAGGAAGTCATTGAAGATCTTCATTCTGCCTTCAGAGCGTGCGTCTGTTTATTTTATATCAACGCAGCCTTATTCTGTTCGGGGTTTATCGGTCATCTGTCGTCTGTGTCAGCATGATTTGTGTGTTTAAGTGTGTTTGTTTGTATATTTGCACACTGCACTGCGGTAGGTCATTTTACACACATACACACACACACACACACACACACACACACACACACACACACACACTGTACAGTTAGTCAGCACTGCGCAAAATGAAAGACAGCGAGTAACATCATCTCTCTCTCTCTCTCTCTCTCTCACACACACTCTCTCTCTCTCTCTCTCTTTCTCTCTCTCAGGCCTCTGATGATGAGTCTTACGTCAGTGATGTGAGTGATAATATTTCCGAGGACAATGCCAGCGTCACAGATAACGTTTCCAGACAGAGTAAGATCCTCTCCATTTCATTAGAGCAAGATGATGTCATTGTGGGACACACACACACACACTCTCTCTCTCACACACACACACTTGTAAAGCTACATCAGTTTGTTTTCTTCATAGAGACTCCAAAAAGTGTTCCAACATGGTCAACATTTACTGGTATTGCTATACGTGTGGGGACATTTGGTACCCATGACATAATGAATAAAAGAATACAAAACACACACAGAAGAACTTGTTTATTGTTTATTGTCTATTATTATTAAGTCAAACTAAATTTGGGGACACTAAAGTTCCCCTCTTAGTTTTTTATTTATTTATTTTAAATTGAATGTTTTCTATTTCAATTTTTAAAAAAGGGATCATTGCTCAATTCTAAGAAAGAGGGGGAAATAGTTATTCAAAACATCACCATTTTTCTCAGAAAGCATATTTCTAATGGTGCTTTTGACTTGAAATTATCACCAGATGTTGGGAACAACCAAAGAAATCCTTATATACAAAGAAAACATTATTAATTAGTTTACAAACGAAGTTCTGTGTAATAAAAGGAAATAATGCAGGGAAAAAATATTGAACACATGAAGAAAGGGAGGCGTAGAAAGCCCAGACAGCAGCTGAAATCTCTCAGTAGTTCTTCAGCAAGCCTCTGCCCTTCCTCAGTGTAAATGAACATCAGCTGCTTCAGTCCAACATCTACATCAGCAGGAAGATGAAGATGAACCCAGGGTGGACATTTCAGCAAGATAATGATCCAAAACACAGCCAAGGAGACTCTCAGATGCTTTCAGAGAAAGAAAATCAAGCTGTAGAATGGCCCAACCAATCACCTGAGCTCAATCCAATAGAGAATACAGATAAAGCTCAGATTTGACAGACGAGACCCACAGAACTATCAATATTTTGATTAGTTGAAGTCTGTGAAAATGCATGTGACTTCGTTCTCCATATGAGAGGTGTCTTTAAGCTGCCTTCACCAAATGAACTTTTATATAAAGTATTACATGTTTCAGTTGGTCAGAACTTTCTCTTTGTGTTATTCTAGTATTACTACACAGAATTCATTGTTTTCTTTTATTTAATTTTAATGTTTATGTATTGTTTGGGCTTTTAACAAAATCTGCTTCAATTCCATGCCAGCAGCTCCCTTAGAAATGTTATTCCCAGGAAAATCATGACAATAGCCCCTTTCACACATACAGACCTTTCCGGAAAATTACCGGCAATTTTCCGGAAAGGTTGTATGTGTGAACAGGTCCTTTTTGAAAATACCGGTAAATTCGTTTTGGCTATTTTCCGGAAAGAGAAGTTGTAACATTACCGGTAATTTGCCGGAATGCTGCGCTGTGTGAATGCAGATGGAAGATTGCCGGAAAGAGCGCGTGCACGTCTAGAACGTGCTGACGTGAGACGTCTACTTTAGCCAATCACAACAGTCAGACGCATTCACGTCCGCACGGTTTATGAGAATAAAAGCCTTTGAATATTTTTCCAGACACATTTAGCTGCTAGAAGTTAGTCAGATAACGTTTATATGTTCTTCTTAATGCCAACTGTGTAAATAATCATCGATGAGATGCTTATGATAAGCCGCTGTTTGTTTACCTTCAAGCTTTGCGTGTGCCTGTGAAAACAGCCTGTGAGCGCCTGCACACGCACATATTATGAGAATCTCGACATGCGAAAGTGATCCTGCGAAAGTTGTTCACAATATTGATCATCCACAGAGTTTGTAATTTAGTCAAATGTTTACAAACACAAGCGCAGCCGTTTAAAGCTCATTTGTGGTGAATGATGTCAGAATTTACCGGTATTTTGGAATGGATGTGTGAATGCTCTTTTCCGGAAAATTTCCGTAACGTCCTCGCCTGTGTGAACAGCGCTTTTTTCAATATACCGGTAAAGTTGTTCCGGAAATTTTCCAGATATTTACCGGTATCACTGTGTGAAAGGGGCTTATAACTAACCCTGACTGCAGATATTCAGTATCATGTAGTGTGTAAGCTTGTGTTTCTCCCTCAGTGCCTAATGGTGAGCTGGCCAGCAGTATGTTTCGTAACGGCAGACGTCCGTGTCTCCCGGCTCCTGCTCCCGACACCTCCAACATCAACCTGTGGAACATCCTGAAAAACAACATCGGCAAAGATCTGTCCAAAGTGTCCATGCCGGTGGAGCTGAACGAGCCGCTGAACACGCTGCAGCACATGTGTGAAGAACTGGAGTACACCGAGCTCCTGGATAAAGCAGCTCAGACTGACGACCCCTACGAGCGCATGGTACGGTCGAGCTCTTAAAGGCACGGTGCACCCTGAAACTAAAACTCTGTCATTTACTCACAGGGTTTCAAACCCTTAATGTGTCCTCCAAAGTGCTTTCTTTTAAATATGAGATGTGATTTAAACTGAAACCGGAAGACAAGTTGGGTCATATTCAGTAGCTCCTCCCCTTTTCTAAAATAGCCAATAGCGTTGAGTCATGCAATCCCTTAAAATGCTACAGACCTGATAGATTACTGTTAAAATATGCTGTCAGTGTGATAAATGCTAGCAGCATACTAAAACATGCTTTTAATGCACTAAAACAAGTTAGCACTGTGCTAAAACATGCTAACAGCATGCTAAAGTGTGTTAACAATGTCCTAAAACATGTCCGCAATGCACAAGAACACACAAAGGCTGCCATAAAGCGTTTAAACAAGATGATTTAATATTAACAACATGTGCAGAGACATTAACAATGTTGCTAATACATTATAAACATATTAGCAACATGCTAGAACATTCAGACTGTAAAAACAGACATTCATTGAACCTACAAAAAAGCTTCTACGATACAGATTAGCACATTTTTATTTAGCAATTTCTTGACGTTATGATATTACACCGCTAGTTAGCAGAAATTAGTGATTAATCTATTGTGTTTTATGATGTGTTGAAACAGTCTTCTCTGTTATACATCAAATATTTGAAAATGGATAAAGCAGCTGAGACCGACAACCCCTATGAATGCATGGTACGGTCCAGCTCTTAAAGGCACAGTGCACCCTAAAACTAAAACTCTTGAAATTTACTCACAGGGTGTTCCAAGTCCTTAAAATGCCTTCCAATGTGCTTTTTTTTAATTGTGTGATGTTAATTAAACTGAAATATGAAAACAAAGTGGGTTATATCAACTAGCTCCTCCCCTTTTTAAAAATAGCCAATAGCATTTCACTCATTTACTATCGTTGAGTCATGCAAATTCATTAAAATGCCACAGTCTTGATAGACTATAATCAAAGTTAGCTATCAGTGTGATAAAATGCTGGCTATATGGGTTATATCAAGTGGCTCCTCCCCTTTTTAAAATTAGCCAATAGCATTGCATTTATCTCACATCTTTGCATCAAGCTAAATCTGACTCATGCAAATTCTTAAGACCTGATAAATTATTCTTAAAGTTAGCTATCATTGTGTTAAAATGCTAGCGACATACATACTTCATAAGAAAAAGCCTCGGTAGCCCTAGTGTAGAGTGTTTGAGGAGAGGCTTGTGTTCAGACCTTCACACACATGATCCAGCAGTTGGAGGACACACAGGGCCTGGAGCGGTCAGTCTCTCGTGCACACTGAGGTGTGCATTTACCTCTAGCCTCATTAAGTCCTTTACTGTAACCTAGTTTGAGCATCAGCACACTTTGACACACACTTTGTTGTGCGATCAGTGTGATCAAGGCCTAACGCTGCACTGTATTCAGTTTGAAATTGCAACGTGCGTATCTGCATGATTCTCAAATGCTTAGACTGGTTGAATGAAAATTGAAAGTCCCTGTTCATATGGCTCGTTCAGAAAGTGATTTGTGAAGCCATTGCAAAGTTGATCTACAACACAGTGAAACTGAATCGCTTGCATGTGTTTTTGACGCCTGTGCACATTTTAAATGGGCCACAAAAGATGATAACCTTTGTAAATTTACCAAAAAAAAATTGTGTTTTATTTGTTAAAATTGATTAACTACAGGCACAGCTTCTAGCACTAACGGTATGTTGTAGCGAGGATATAAACAAGGATGTAAACAAAGGGAAATGCTGTTTGGCACCGCTAACAATTCCGCTACTAATTCATATTTATCAGTCAAACCGCTGTAAACACACACAATCTTCAGCAGCGCTGCAGTGTCGCTCTGTGCGGACTACATCTCAAATAACAGTCTCACAACAGATATGTGAACGTTTCATATTACTTACACATGCTTATAACCCGATTATACGTGTAAGACTCTTGTCAGATGTTATTTTAGAGAGCAGGCTTGAGGTTCAGCTGTGTCCTCTAACAGATACACTGACTGACAGTGTTTACACAGCTGAGGCAAAGTGCATGCTGGAGGCGTGATGTAGAGGTCTGCATTCCTGCGGCTGTACCACGGGAGCTGCGGGACCCGACCAGATTTCTGCGGCGCGGTAATAAATTTCCGAATAAATCACGGGAGCGGTCGATAACTGGTTTATTTTGGACGGGAGTGGGCGGTCTAACAATATCGCTCCCAACTCCCGAGCGAGCGAGCACGCGTATGTATGTGTGCGAAGACAGCGTGATGCTGTGTTTAGCTTGTTTGTTTCTGTGTGTGTGCGGGTGTGTTTGTGTGTGTGTGCGCGAATGAGAGAGAGAGCTTTGTTTGTGTGTGTGTGTGTGCTTGCTGCTAATGTGTGTGTGTGTTTATACAGACAGCTTGTTATAGGCTGTCTGGACTCTGTATAGCTGGGTGGTTTCCGGTTATGTTCTCCCCTCCCGCTCTTTAGCAGAAACAGGCGCAGCGGGTAGAAAACGGTGGGCAGCGGGACAACAAATGCTGAATATAAGCGGGAGCGGTCGGGTTCGGGCTAAAACCTGGCGGGAGCAGGATTTAAAATCGAGTCCCGCGCAGATCTCTAGCGTGATGTTTTGCTTAGTGACGTGGAACCGATCTGTAAATCACAGCACATTATGTTAGCTGACCAATCAGAGCCTCTTAAGGGCGGGATTTTCAGAGGAACTAGGAAATATGACAGTGGTGTTCACGTTAGCTGAGTAGCTGTATATAATCAAAGTCTGATATATGAGCAAATAACCTGATTTTCTACAGGTGAAACATGAGCACACACTGCTGTACATCTTATAAACACGACCACGCCTTAAAAATACACTCTGGACCAGCACTTTAAAGTCATCTGTGATATCGCAAAGCACATCGCAGAAAACTAATCAGCGTAATGGCTGTTTTATTTTTAATATCATGCGTCACTACTGTCCAACGGCTGTAAATTTACTAACATGTAGACCATTCGAGTGTCAATGTAAATCGCTAAAAGATGCCATTGTGGTTCACTTGTCAATTGATTTGTGTTGAGCATTGTGTGTTTGTGTTGTCAGCCCCTTACACCTGTGTGTGTGTGTGTGTGTGTGTGTGTGTGTGTGTGTGTGGATTTAATGCTCTCTGAAGGCACATCTACTCCATTATCTGGTTTCTGTAAGCACCGCTCCGTCTGTATACAGAGAGCACAGTCTATCAGGACACAGTGGTAATGAGTGTATTGACAGCCTGCTTTGTGTGTGTGTGTGTGTGTGTGTGTGTGTGTGTGTGCAGGCCATCGTTGCAGCGTTTGCAGTGTCAGGATATTCCTCCACCTACTATCGAGCGGGCAGCAAACCCTTTAACCCCCTTCTAGGGGAAACGTATGAATGCATCCGAGAAGACAAGGGATTCTGCTTCTTTTCTGAACAGGTACACACACACACACACACACACACACACACACACACACACACACTGTCTTTATTTCTCTCCCTTTTAAACACACATACACATGCACACAAACACACACACACATTCGAGCTGCAGTATCTGTTCCAGGTGAGTACCTGTCCTTCGCTGTGGCTCTGCAGCACCAGCTTTGTGTGTGTGTGTGTGTGTGTGTGTGTGTGTGTGTGTGTGTGTGTGTGTGTGTGTGTGTGTGTGTGTAATAAAGAAAGAGTGTATGTGTGTGTTCGAATGTGTGTGTGTGCTTGAAAACGTTTTTGTGTTGATGTTAAGTGTGTGTGCCTGTGAGTGTGTGTTTGGTTTGTGTATGTGTGTATATTTGTGCTCATGTGTGTGTGTGTATATTTGTGCATGTCATTGTGTGTTCGTCCATGTGTTTGTGTTTGTGTCATGTATGAGAATGTGTGTGTGCGTGTTTGTGTGAGAGAGCGCGTAAGTGCACGAGTGAGAGTGTGTGCATGTGTGTGTGTATGCGAGCGCATGAGGAAGTGTGTATTTGTGTATGTCTGTGTGTGTGTGTGTGTGTGTGTCTGGGAGTGTGCCTGAGTGTGTGTTTGTTTGTGCATGTGAGTGTGTGTTTGAGAGTGGGTGTGTGTGTCTTTGTGTGTACGTTTGTGTGGATTTTTGTGCATGAGTGTGCATGGGCATATGAGGGAGTGTGTGTGTGTGTGTGTGTGTGTTTGTATTTGCGTGTATGTGTGCATGCATGTTTGTGTATTGTTGTGTGTGAAAGAGAGAGAGAGAGAGTGCCCAAGTGTGTGTGTGTGTGTGTGTGTGTGTGTGTGTGTGTGTGTGTGTGTGTGTGTGTGTGTGTGTGTGTGCGCACATCAATAGTCCTCTGGCGAAGCTTCTTCCTGCCTGACTTGAAGAGTGTCTTTGTCAGCAGTGAACTTTCCCACAGGCGTTTGTCATAATGCAGCGTGTTCACAGAGGGAGAAACACACACACACACACACACACACACACACACACTGATAATACTGTAATTCATCACACACATCATCTCTTGCTGTAACCTGACCAACATGTGTCTCTCTGCTGATGATGTGTGAGAATGAAACACACACCACAGCGGCTCCTCGTCTTACCACTCAGCTGTTTTGCCATTAAATCAGCTGAATAAATATTTAATGACGACCTATTATGCAAAAATCACTTGTATAAGGGGTTTAACCCCAGCAGTGTGTGAATATCTCCAGCCTCTAATGGTCAACGTGTATTAATTGTGTTTGTTCTAATCAGACTTGATGAAAGCAGTCTGCAGAAACACTGTGATTGACATTCTCCTTTTATATGATGTCATCAGAGGGGAAAAGCCCCGCCCACTAGTGCCCATCTCTCTCTCATTAGCATAGACAGCAGCCCTGAGTGAGAAGCAGCCGTCCACCATTAGAGTTTTGAATCTGCCACTAAGCTGACGCAAAGGTGTTTGTAGCTCCGCCCTCTTCGGGAAAGAGCACAATCTCATTTGAATTTAAAGTGACAGTCACCAAAACACCACAATTAGGATCAAAAACTAAAAAGGTCAGGAAAACATTATCTGTGTGCTATTTTGAGATGAAACTTCACACACACACACACACACACACACACACTCTAGGGACATCAATGACTTATTTTACATCTTGTAAAAAGGGGCAGAATAGGTGAAAACAGAACAATATGTTTTGCTAGTCTAGAAAATGCTTCGTGATTTAAGAGTTTTTAGATAAATGCACAAGAATACAAGACAAACAATAAGTATGTTAGTCCAAAGCTCGTACCAAGCCCATACTGAAACTCAGGCCTGTAGAAAAAATTAAAGGGAAAACTACACCTTTTTTTTAATCCTTATTTTACAGGTCTCCAAGAGTTATTCAATTGACTTGAAATATTTTTAAATCCATTGTCTCACTGTAAGCTTAGCTTAGCATAATTAATTAAATCAGATTAGACCATTACCATTTCATTGCAAGGATTAACTGTTGACTTGAACCATTTTTGAATCCATTCAGCTGATTTCTTGTTCTGGCGGGATCACTGTTAGCTTAGCTTAGCATAATGAATTGAATCGGATTAGACCATTAGCATTTCGTTATTTTTTTAATTATTATTTTTAAAGTTTTGATAATTTTCTTATTTAAAGTATATCCTCTAAGTATCCTACAGGTGTTAACAGTTGACTTGAACCATTTTTAATCCATTCAGTCAATAGCGGGGTCACTTTTGGCTTAGCTTAGCATAATCAGATTTGACCATTAGCATTTTGTAAAAAACAAATACATAAGTTTTAATAATATTCCTATTTAAAGCTTCTAGCCTTCTTTATTTACATTGTGTTATAAGCTTTCTAGGTCAATATTACTAGGGACTATACTCTCATTCTGGCGTTATAGTCAAAAAACTCTTTGAAAGGATTCATTATGCTAAATTAAGCTAAGCTAAAAGTGGTCCCGCCATAACAAGAAATGAGCTGAATGGGTTTTGAAATGGTTCAAGTCAACTGCTAACAAACGTAGGACACTTATAGGATACACTTTCAATAGGCAAGATAATCAAAACTCTTTTTATGTAACAAAATGCTAATGGTCTAATCCAATTCAATTCATTATGCTAAGCTAAGCTAAAAGTAACCCCACCAGAACAAGAAATCAGCTGAATGGATTCAACAATTGTTCAGATCAACTGATTAACTCTAGAAGACTTGATAAATGAGCCTTTGCTGGAGTGTTCCTTTAAGAAATCATGAGCAGTTATCGAGACATAAAATGAACATGAGCGAGTCGATGATTCAGCCTTGTGGAGTTTGTTGGGAAATGTCGATGTTCTTGATATCTTTGGCTTCAGAATCCAGGATTTGGCAAATCTGAGTACAAATAGAAGCACTGACTCATCACATCAAGCTCAACAGCCCGCGTGTGCACACAGCCAAACACATATGCTGCATTTTCTGAGATTGTTGGAGCCAAGATGGCCTCATCTGTTATTAGCAATGGACTCTTCACATTTTCAGATTTCTCAGCAGCAGAAGTCGCAGAAGTCGTGCAACAAATCTTGCTTAAATAATAAAAGAAAAACTCCTTGATAGTGACTTTCAGAAAAAAAAGAAATAAATAGTGTGAGAGTGATAACAGCAGCCAGAAGAGAAAACAGCACCACATTTACTGTCCTGCCTCCATACATGCTGCATCCCAAACACTCTGTGTACACGAAAATTAGTGTTTCTTTTGTAGTTATTTGGTGCAAAGATGATATAAAACAAAGTAGAGCTTTATAAATGTACATAGGTTGTTTTACAAATCAAAATATTAAGAACTTTAGAGGATTTAAGATGCTAATGAACTTTTTTTTTTTGAGCAAATGCTAATGGTCTAATCCGATTCAATGATCTATGCTAAGCTAAGCTAAAAGTGCTCCCGCTAGAACTGGAAATCAACTGAATGGATTCAACAATAGTAAAACTGTAAATTGAGCCAAAGGAAAGTGGAGTGTTCCTTTAATCATCAGCTTCTCTGCATCTCTTTTAATTGCCCCTTTCCATCTCTGCACAGGTGAGCCATCATCCGCCCATCTCCGCCTGTCACTGTGACTCCCAGAACTTCACCTTCTGGCAGGGTAAGACTGATCCCGCTCCTCTGCTTTTCTCTGAAACACATTGAATAATCACGCTCACGTGTGTGTGTGTATGTGTGTGCGTTTGTGCTCCAGACGTCAGATGGAAGAATAAGTTTTGGGGGAAGTCAATGGAGATTCTCCCCATCGGGACAGTGAATGTGATGCTGCCCAGGTGCCGTCTCTATCTGTTCATCATTCATAAATACCAGTGTTCACTATTGTAAAGTACTTGAATTAATCTGTTGTGGTAATTATATAGTTGCTTTTGTAACACAACAACTATCCTATAGCTACCATAGCAGCTATAGGATTACCAACAAGTAATCTATAGTGTTCTGTAGTTGCTATGGTAATACATCAACTATAGTAATATAAACAAATAATGACAGTTTTCTACAACTATTGGGTATATTAGGTAGCACAGCATCTATAGCTTTATTGTTACTATAGCAACTATAGAATTACCAACAAGTGTTGTTCTATTGTGTTCTGTAGTTGCTATGGTAACACAACCACTATAGTAATATATACGCAAATGACCCAATACTGTCATTTTATACAACTATACTGTATATTATACTACAATACACCACAGATTACTAGGTAAAATGAAAGAATACTACAGTATTACTGGTGGTAACACAACATTTATAGTATTGTTGTTACCATAGCAACTATAGAATTACCAACAAGTGTTCGATAGTTGTTTTATAGTGCTCTGTAGTTGCTATGGTAACACAACCACAATAGTAATATAAACAAAGGATGACAGTTTTCTACAACTATAGTATTGTTACCATAGCAACTGTAGAATAATCAACAAGTGTTGTTTTATAGTGTTCTATAGTTGCTATGGTAACACAACCACAATAGTAATATAAATAAAGGATGACAGTTTTCTACAACTATAGGGTATATTAGGTAGCTCAGCAACTATAGTATTGTTGTTACCATAGCAACTGTAGAATAATCAACAAGTGTTGTTTTATAGTGTTCTGTAGTTGCTAGGGTAACACAACCACTATAGTAATGTAAACAGAAATAACCCAATACTGTAATTTTAGGGTATATTATACTATAATACACCACAGTTTACTAGGTAAAAATTAAAGTATGCTGCAGTGTTACTGGTGGTAACACAACAACTATAGTATTGTTGTTACCATAGCAACTTTAGAATTACCAGTACGTGTTCTAGAGTTGCTATGGTAACACCACAACTATGATACAGCTGTTGGGTTGCCATAGCAGCTATAGAATTAACAACGTGTTGTTCTATAGTGTTCTGTAGTTGCTATGGTAACACAACAACTACAGTAGTAAAACAAATGAAGACAGTTTTCTACAACTATAGGGCATATTATACTACAGTACACCACAGTGATTGTGATGTTGCCCAGGTGCCGTCTCTATCTGTTCATTATCGTTATGTGCACACTTCATCACCGTTTGTCTTCATAGCTGACACAGTGTGTTTTATTTGCAGTTACGGTGATCACTATGAATGGAACAAGGTGACGACGTGCGTCCACAACATCCTGAGCGGCAGACGGTGGATCGAGCATTATGGAGAAGTGACCATCAGAAACACTCGCAGCACCACCTGCATCTGCAAACTCTCCTTCATAAAGGTACACACACGTCTGCAGCGGCACTAGGGTCTGTGTTTCTCTCACGGCCACATACAAAAAAATACTATAGTTATTTATAGTAAATACTAGTGTTTACTATAGTAAAGTACTTGAATCAATCTGTTGTGGGAATTCTGTTGTTGCTATGGTAACACAATTACTGTAGTAGTGTTGTTATCATAGCAACTATAGAACTACCAACAAGTGTTCTATAATTGTTCAGTTCTATAGTGTTCTGTAGTTGCTATGGTAACACAACAACTAAAGTATCGTTGTTACCATAGCAACCATAGTATTACCAGCAAGTGTTCTATAGTTCTATAGTATCCTGTAGTAGCTATGGTTTCACAACAAATATAGTATCGTTGTCACCATAGCAACCATAGAATTAACAACAAGTGTTCTATAGTTGTTCAGTTCTATAGTGTAGTTCTGTTGTGTAGTTGCTATGGTAGCACAACTATAGTATAGGTGTTACCATAGAAACTATAGAATTACCAACAAGCGTTCTTTAGTTGTTCTATAGTGTTCTGTTGTTGCTATGGTAGCAAAACTACTATTGTATCATTGTTACCATAGCAACCTTAGAATTGCCAGTGTTCTATATTTGTTGTGTAGTGTTCTGTAGTTGCTGTGGTAGCACAACAACTACAATATTGTTGTTACCATAGCAACTTTAGAATTACCAACGAGTGCTCTATATGTTGTTATATATTGTTCTGTAGTTGCTATGGTAACACAAAACCTATAGTAATATAAACAAATGAGCCGGTACTATAGATTTTTAAAAAACTATGTATACTACATAATATACTACAATACACCACAGTTTACTAGGTAAAAAACTAACGTATACTACAGTATTTATTTTAGGCTATCTTTTCGTTATGCTGTAGGCAGTACTACAGTATGCTGTAGCATGTGTGTGTGTGGGTTTGTGTTTGTTTGTGTGTGTGTTTGTGTGTGTGTGTGTGTGTGTGTGTGTGTGTGTGTGTGCAGGGAAACTACTGGAGCTCAAATGTGAATGAGGTGCAGGGGTCAGTGATGGACCAGGAGGGCCGAGTCATTCACAGACTGTTCGGGAAGTGGCATGAGGGTCTGTACTGCGGAGTCCCACCTTCTGCCAAATGCATCTGGAGACCAGGTACACACACACACACACAAACACACCCAAGCAAAGTCCAAAATGAGTCCCAGTATTAGCTCTGATAATAATAATACACATCTGCATGCTTGAAGGATTTAATAAAAATTGAAACTAATGACCACACACGGCTGCTAAAAATGCATCTTTTAAATCACAAAAAGAAGTCGATATTTATTCTAGATGTTAATAGAATTGTATGTTTAATCCATCAATTACAGCACTGGTGAGCATGTAAAAGAATAGTAATTAGATTTAAAGTTTTGCCCGGTGAAAGAAAATGATGTTTTGATGGGCCAGTGAGTAAGTAGCCAGACACGGTGACTGAATTACTGAAGTAAACACCACTCAGACGTGTTGTCATTTAATAAAGTAAAGCTTAATGCCAGTATGAAATACTGATGATGATTAAACATTCATAATTCAGCAGTTTACTACACCCTTCACAGCACTCGGATGTGTGTCTGCTAATGCTAATGTATGTGTGTGTCCAGGCTCGATGCCCACAGATTACGAGCTGTACTACGGCTTCACCAGGTTTGCAGTGGAGCTGAATGAGCTTTTCCCAGAGATGAAGGAGCTGCTGCCGCCGACTGACGCTCGATTCAGACCAGACCAGAGGTACAAACACTCAATCTACACACTTTTCAAACTTGCTTAAAAACTGTTTTTATACGTCAGCCTTTTCTAGATCGTTCTGATCTTTAAATCTTCATTTATTACAGTTTTATAAATGAAAATATAAAAGGCATTTATATGGATACACATTAATAAAATGGGAATGGTTGGTGGTATTAACGTCCTGTTTGTGGCACATTAGTAAATGTGAGCGGGCAAACCTTTTAAGATGGGTGGTGACCATGGTGGCCATTTTGAAGTCGGCCATCTTGGATCCAACTTTTGTTTTTTTTCAATAGGAAGAGGGTCATGTGACACATCAAACTGATTGGAGATCTCACAAGAAAAACAATGGTGTGCTTGGTTTTAACGTAACTTTATTCTGTTATGAGTTATTTACACGTTTCTGACCACTTATAAAATGTGTTCAATGTGCTGCCCATTGTGTTGGATTGTCAATGCAAGCCTCTTCTCCCACTCTTCACACACTGATAGCAACGCCGCAGGAGAAATGCCAGCACAGGCTTCCAGTTTGATAGTTTCAGGTGCTGCACATCTTGTATCTTCACACCATAGACAGTTGCCTTCAGATGACCCCAAAGATAAAAGTCTAAGGGGGTCAGATCGGGAGACCTTGGGGGCCATTCAGCTGGCCCACGATGACCAATACACTTTTCAGGAAACTGTTCATCTAGGAATGCTCGGACCTGACACCCATAATGAGGTGATGCACCATCTTGCTGGAGAAACTCAGGGAACGTGCCAGCTTCAGTGCATAAAGAGGGAAACACATCATCATGGAGCACTTTCAAATATCTAGCAGCCTTAAGTTTCCATTGATGAAGAATGGCCCCACTATCTTTGTTGTCTATGGTGTGAAGATACAAGATATATGTATAATTATATATATAAATAATTGGTTATCATGTTTATTATGTAAAGTGCCTTGTGAAACTGTATGAACACTACCAGAATATTCTGACCGTCCATATAAGACTGTACTAAATTTACAAAGGGATTATTTTTGGACAAGTTGATTTGTTAAAGTTTTTTGACAGAAAACATTTGATTTAGGTTATTTAGGTGCAAGAAGGTCGCTGGTTCGAGTCCAGGCTGGTTCAGTTGGCATTTCAGTGTGGAGTTTGCATGTTCTCCCAGTGTTGCCGTGGGTTTCCCACTCAGTCCAAACACATGTGCTATTGGGGTATTGATGAACTAAACTGGCCGTAGTAAATAAATATGTGTAAATGTGAGTGTGTATGGGTGTTTCCCAGTACTGGGTTGCAGCCGGAAGGGCATCCGCTGCATAAAACATATGCAGGTGTAACCCCGCCGGTCCAACGCCACCCAACCCACTCCGAGTTTGTATCGAACCGGCAACCTTCCGCATGGGAGTCAGTTGCTCTAACAAGGAGGCTAAAGCCTCTAGCGTCTGTCGCTAGAGCAGCTTTAGAGGTCAGCGGAGTGAGGTTTACCTGAACAGCACACACTAGCTAGCCTCCGTTACACTCACCCCCCTAGACCTCACTCGCATCTGGGTCACGGCACCAATGTAACCCCACCGGTCCTACACCACCCAACCCGCTCCGAGCTGGTATCGAACCGTCGACCTTCCGCATGGGAGTCGGGTGCTCTACGATGGAGGCTAAAGAACATGGCCCCTAGCGTTTGTCGCTAGAGCACCTTTAGAGGTCAGAGGAGTGAGGTTTACCTGCACAGCACACACTAGCTGGCCTCCGTTACACTGGAATAACTGGTGGTTCATTCCGCTGTGCCGGATTAATAAGGGACTAGGCCGAAGGAAAATGAATGAACTTGAACTGTACAGAGTGAGTCTGAGAGTTCTCGTGTGCTTTAATGTGTCCTGCAGGTTTCTGGAGGAGGGAAACGTCCAGATGGCGACGGCCGAGAAACAGCGAATCGAGGAGCAGCAGAGAAACAGGAGGAAGTGGATGGAGGAGAACAACATCAAACACCAGCCGCGCTTCTTCAAGTCAGTGCACTCTTAAAATAACACAGCATTGGGTCAAATATGGACATTAGGTTCATTAAAACAGTTGAGTTACCATTTTTGAGTCCATTCAGCGATCTTCAGGTCTGACAAGAGCACTTTTAGCTTAGCTTAGCATCATTCATTGAATCCGATTAGACCGTTAGCATCTTTAATCAACTGAAAATGAAAAGTTGTTCTCTTTCTAGGCTGATATGGCTAGAACTATACTCTCATTCTGGTGTAGGAACTTTGCTGCTGTATCATGACTGCACCAAGAGCTGTTACTGTTAGATGCTAATGGTCTAATCCGATTCAGTGATCTATGCTAAGCTAAGCTAAAAGTGCTCCTGCCAAACTGAGAGATCAGCTGAATAGGTTTAATAATAGTCAAACTGTTTTACTCGAGGGAAGCTGTAAAGTGAGCATATTTCCTAAATAAGTGGAGTGTTTCTTTAAGCTAAGAGTTGGGTTTGTCTCTATATAACCCAACATTGGGATAAGACAACCCATTATTTTAAGCGTAATGACCTGCTCATACAAATTCCACTGGAATGCTAATAACGTTGAGCTAAACGCAGTGTGTGTTTGCTGTGTGTAACAGGAAGGTGATGGACAGCAACCAGAGGGAGAGATGGGTGTCCAACAGCATGTACTGGGAGCTGCGCAAGGATCCAGGCTTCCTGAAGCTAGAAAACCCTGAGCTGTGGTAAAACCCTGAGGCCACTCGCTTTACTATGCAGCCTGGGACTGTAGCTTTGGACCGAACGTGGACCGACGGTGACAGACAGAGAGAGAGACACAGCGTCCACATGTTGTGTCTATGCCTTAAGACGTTTTACGCTTCTAGTGAAATCCCACACTGTTGAAAATGCAGATCTTACTCAGAGTTTTACACTCGATTCTGATCCGAATATCTGAACACCGAAAATCAAGAAGCATTTATAGTCAAGCTAAAAATATTGTGCTGTTTTCAGGAATGAGAAGGGATGTTCATAAGAAACCTTTATAATCATGATATGACACGTGAGGATTGTGAAAGAGACTCAGTTTCGCTCAGTTATGACATTTTAAAAGAGGATATTGTTTGTTAATATTGTATAAATACATCACAGCCGGTTTTTATGGCTGTCATGAAGTCATTATAAACATGTCACGAACTTTATAACACTGTCATTAATATTAGTTTGACCTCAACTACTGTGCTGCAAGCTGAGGTTAGGGCTGTGTATTGGCAAGGGCCTCACGATATGATACATATCACGATACATGGGTCACAATACAACATATCACGATATATTACGATACAATACATATTGTGATATATTGCAATAGTTTAATCTGGAAACGTAGCCCCACGGATGTTCTTGGAGACCACGAAATACATCCCGGGAGTTACGTATTTGTGCAGTTTTCGCTAATCTGTGAGTGGCCGCTGTGCGCACTTTTTCGCCTCTCGAACACCTCTCGCGAGCCCTTCGCACTGTTCTCACGTAAAAAGCCGCCGGAGGCCGCTGTCGAGCGACTGCCTGTCCGACTGACTGACTGAACAATTGACTGGGCGGCTGCCAATCGGTCGACCCAGCCACCCTCCTCCTTATCCTTCCCTAAACCCAAGCGACGATTTACAAAAGCCGTCCAGAAAAAGAAAAGCCCTCGTCCGATTTTAACCGCGTTTTCAGATTTCACCGCATTCTCGCCCCGTAACGAATTTGTTCGCTTTATTTTTTGGATTCTGTTTTTTGTCTTGCCTGATTTCTGGAACCACTTTTCCCCGGACTCGAACCCGGTCGCTGCCGCAGCCGGCTCCTCCTCCGGGCCTCCGCTGCGCCAACGTAACACGACGAGCTAACCGGACAAACTGGTTGCCTCGTAGCGTTCGCTTGAAAAAACAAAATGCAGCCATACGTACCTCCAGCCACGTAAATCACGGCCTCCAGAAACGTCAGCATGCAACATGCCGGCCAGCTGTGCTGCTACGGTCATGTTAGACGCGTTGTCTATTACAACGACAGGTCCTTCCATTTGATGTCCCATCCCTCCTATGCAGTTTTCAGTAACTCTGCAATGTTAGTTGAGGTAGACGGAAGCTTGTTAATGATGCTATCCAGTGTAGTTTGCCTTGAATCAAGAGGTTTCGGTTGAGGTCGCTGTGCCGCTAATTCATCTGCGTGGTGTCTTGTTAAGTGATAATGCAAGTTCGTAGTGTTTCCTGAATATTTTTAGAGAGATTTGCAAAGCTTGCACATGGCATTTTTTGTCTAATTCAGTACTCTGGTATAGAGTTAAAGCCAAAGTGCAGCCACACGTCAGCTCTAAAAGCTGGAGGCGCCTTTATATTTTCCACTATGCTCACTCTTGCTTACTTCTGATACCATACTACTTAGCTAAGGGTGTCACGATCCTCCAAATCCTCGATTCGATTACATTTTCGATTATGAATAATTAATTAATTAATGACAGATTAATTATTTGTAGCCTACCGTTTAAACTACCTGACCTGCATGGTCTTTGTTTTACCCATAAACAAATCATACAGTAAATAAATAAAGGCAAGATACACACATAATTACCACCTGTCAATCACTTTTTCTGCGGGTCTTGTGAATAGGCAGTGATCTGTGACGTTATAATGGTGTCGGTAAAAAAAGATGCACAACCAACAGGAACCAGCCAACAGTATCTTTTTTCAGAGGTAGAGAGAAAGGAGGGCTGCTCAGAATAACATTTAAAAACAAAGACAGTGTAAACAGGGCCTGAGTGTGTACTTTTCGCGAGCGGATTTGCAACGGGGGCGGGCGGAAGATCACAATGCCGGTGTTGTCTATCGGACGAACCGTACGTAATACATACATAGCAGAGCTTGCAAAACTGTTTTTTTTTTTGTCGACAACACGAACGTTGTCAACATAACTCACTGGAAATCCAAAATGCTTACACACCGGCGACTTCATTGAAAGAGGAGAGGGTTTAAGCTCTGTTGACGGGTCTCCTGCTTCTGCAGTTTAACAAGCGCTTCAACAAGCCTGTTTTTTCCCGCTTGGCAAGCCAAGCTGACGTGACAT
The DNA here is from genome assembly GCF_052040795.2 of Danio rerio. Taxonomy (NCBI): domain Eukaryota; kingdom Metazoa; phylum Chordata; class Actinopteri; order Cypriniformes; family Danionidae; genus Danio; species Danio rerio. The sequence goes on along the minus strand of NC_141029.1, from coordinate 1,567,633 downwards.
GGGGGCGTGGCAGCATCAACGATTCTATTTTTTGATTCGATAATTGAAATTGAGCATAAATTTCGATCGATTTCGATTAAAAATCGAAATCGTGACACCCCTATACTTAGCGGTTTGTTGATAACGAGTTAGCGACATCTACTGGAGCAGAGGAGGAGGTTGAATCAGTTCTTCAGGTTGGACTATCGATACACTATCGTGAAAGAAATTATCGCGATAGTTAGATATATCGATATTTTTGCACAGCCCTATGAAGTTAGAATGTCATTCAATATTAATGATACTCTTAAAAATGATTTGACAGTGTAATGACACTTTTTTAATGAGACATAATAATGACAAATACAGTTTGATCCACTGAAAATGTGACCAGAAATATATTCATGACACAATTATAATTCATGTTTATGACAGATTTATGACAAGTTCTGTTGTCTTGGTGATGTCAAGTTGTCATAATGACAAAAACAGGTTGTGATGTATTTGTTTATGTCAAGTATTCATAACGAACAATGTCATCTGTGCATTTAAAATGTCAACACTGAGCGAATGACTCTTAAGCTGGACTTCTTTCGCCTGGCACCGAATCACGCACCTCCGCTGTCTGCACACTAGCTAAACGTACCATACTCTGACGTCAAACGAACCCTGGTGCGAACTAAATGTGCTAGTGTGAAAGCACCCCTAATTACAGTTGTTATAAGCATGCATAAAATCATCTTATGAACACCCCTTCAAGTAAAGTCATACCATGGTTTTCCTTAAAACAAGCTAAATACCAACGGCGCAAGCAAAATATACTTCTTTTTGCTTTGTGATAACATTATTCTACTCATTTAGCTTGTTTTAAAGAGGAACTCACTTCATTTTGACTTAATATTTTTGAAAACAACTCAATATTTTTAGCTTGTGTTCAAAATGCTTCTCGATCTCAGACGTTTTAGATAGTTGGGCTAAAAACAAGACTAAAACTCTGAAGTAAAAAGGCATTTTTTGCAGCTCATCAACTCCTCCTGGGTTCAGATGGATGCAGTGCATGTGTAGATGGCAGCTTCCATCCGCAATATCTCACACACAGGCTATATTTACAGTTTTAGCCGTATTTTTGTAAACAAACGAACGCAGAAGGGAAACCGATGATGGATCTGTTTCATCGAGGAAAGCCAGACTGACCCTTGTTATACCCGTCTGAGGTGCTGAATGTGTGACGCTCCGCTTTTTCAGATCCTTCCAAAGAATCGAGCCTGAACGAGGAAATCCTGAACGCAACACTGTGCAGAAAACAAACACAGGATTGAGCCGTCCTGCTGATCTATTCTACAGGGGCTGAGAGAGGTCTGATGTGCAAGTTAAGAACACAAACAGAAAAACACATGCAAATATAGAAACACACTACAAATACTCTCAAACTAAATATACTTCAACCCAAGCTCTTTGCGGATTTGAACCCAGGTCTACATTTCTAGGGACATCTAAATACGAAACTTGAGGTACGTTTCAGTTTTTGCAATTCCACCAGAGGGCGCTGTGTACGCTTTTTGATGATCTCAAATTCCTCTCGCGTGCCCTCTTCTCGTGTAAATCCACCAGAGGGGGCAATATCTACTTCAGCCGACTAGGTCAGCTTACTGTTGACTGACCCACACACTCACCTCCATCCCTAAACCCAACCGATAGTGTTTTCAGAAGCAATATAGAAAAAGAAAAGTCGTCACGGCCATGCGGTTATGTTTTTAGCCTGTTGTTTATTTAATTATTATTTTTTGTTTTTATTTTACCTGCTTTCTGGAATGGTTCTTCGGTGGACTCAAACCCTGTCATTGCGGTTAAGTGCGCTCCACGTCTTACGACGTCCGCCGATGTACGCAGTGAGCTACTGGCCAAACTGGTAACACCTGAAAAGCCGTCCATTCAGAAATAAGCAGTCAGCTGGTATCGCTAAAATGAACAGAAGCGGCGTCAAACTGCCCGTATCGTTCATTTTAAAGACGAAATGCAGCCAGATGTACCTCTGGCTACATAATTCACGCTCTCCAGAAACGTAGACGGGGGTATGCATTCACAATGAGCCTGTGTTGAAATATTTTGTTACTTAGTCTTGTTTCTAGTACACATTTCTTTCTAGACGAAGCATTTTCCAGACAAGCTATTGTCTTGTTTTCAGAAATAATGTCAAAATTAAGTGAGTTTTTCTTTAAGATAAATAAAAATAATAAATAGCAAATTAATAAATAATAGATATAAATAAAAATAAGTGATAGTCTGCCGGTAGGGTGGGTCAAATGTGCTGCAAGATAAGAAAAACAGGCAGAAAAACACTGGAAAATTGAGAAAAAAACATCTTTGTCACTTTGACAACACGTGCAAATATAGAAAGACACTGCAAATACTCTCGAAATACATACAGTTGAAGTCAGAATTATTAGCCCCCCTATTTATTTTTGTTTAACGGAGAGCAGATGCTTTCAGCACATTTCTGCAATATTAGTTTTAATAACTCATTTCTAATATCTGATTTCTCTTTGTCTTGATGACAGTAAATAATATTAGACTAGATATTCTTCAAGACACTTCTATACAGCTTAAAGTAACATTTAAAGGCTTCACTAGGGTAATTAGGGTAACTAGGCAGGTTAGGGTAATTAGGCAAGTTACTGTATAACAATGGTTTGTTCTGTAGATCGGAAAAAAAATTGCCTAAAGGGGCTAATAATATTGACCTTAAAATGGTGTTTAAAAAATTTAAAACTGCTTTTATTCTAGCCGAAATAAAACAAATAAGACTTTCTCCAGAAGAACAAATATTATCAGACATACTGTGAAATTGTTTTTGCTCTGTTAAACATCATTTGGGAAATATTGTAAAAAGAGAAAAAAAATAAAAGGGGGGCTAATAATTTTGACTTCAACTGTATATTATGTTACTTAGTCTTGTTTCTAGTCCAAATATCTGAACGGTTTAAATCAGGAAGCATTTTTATTTTTAGACAAATAAAAAAATATATTATGTTGTTTTCAGAAACAATGACTCATAGGAAGTTTTTCTTTAAAATAAATAAATAAAAATAATGAATAAAAATTTAAATAAATAAATAAATAAGTAAATAAATAATGATCTGCTAGTAGGGTAAGTAATATAATCTTGTTTTTGGTTTGAAATACGATTATTTTTGTAATCCCACTGGTAAATCATTTCAAACTCACTTAATTTTGACTTCTTTCTTTCTGAAAACAAATATTATTACGACTTATTCTAAATATTTGTGATACCTACAATAAAATACATCTTGATTTAAGCATTTTTATATATTTGGACTAAAAACAAGTGTAGTGCAGACCACAATGGGAATTTTATTTTATAATTAATATTTTCTTATCATTTATAAACAATTGATTTACATTTTTATTTTATATTATTATTAATTTGATTATTTTTTTTTTTTACCATTTTATATATTTTTAAATGTTGATTGTCAGATTATTAGCTCTAAAAATATACAATTAACAAGAAAGCCTAGGTTCAGGACATGACAATAAACGAAAAGCGCTCTGATTTCTGAAACAAGCAGTCGGTGCGTCACTTTTTGCGGTCCCCGACACATTTCTGTATATGCATATGATGTTTTTCTTACTTTCTATTTGTGTGTTTTCTTAACTTGCAGCATCCGGCCACCGTACTACTCTTTAAGTGTGGCAGCACCAAACCACATTCAATCCACTCGCATCTTCAGAAACACTAGGCAGTGACATTATAAATGATTACACACACACACACACACACACACACACACACACCTGGTGGAGCCAGAGTCATGCTGCATTTAAAGAGAGATTTCACCTTCATTTATTCACCTTCATGTCCCATTAAAGTTTGGTTAATCGCTGAAACATTAATAGATTTAAGCTGATTATGCAGATAATCAACATTTAAAGGGACGGTTTACCCAAAAATTAAACTATTTTCATTATTTACTCACACAGTTTACTTCTGTCAATAATAAGAGAAGATATTCTGACGAATGCTGGAAAACAGTCATTCTCTTTCACTGTGTTTTTGTTTCCACTATGGAAGTCAATGGCTGATTTTTTTTTTCATGTATTCTTCAGAATGTCTTGTTTTGGGGTCACTGTCCCTTTAAGAAATTAAGAGTGTATAATGGTTTTAAAAGTAATCAAATGTTTTCGTCTGAGCCTTCTAAAGAGATCTGATATATAAATAATACATATAAATACAGCATGTAAACACTGATTAACATGTATCACTAGAGCAAATCACATATTGTTCACAGACAAGTTAAAATGTGTAGTGAAGTTCTCGCTTAATGCACATTCGTGACGTGTTGATCAGTGTTCAGAAGCTAAAGTGTATCTCAAAACCCTTAAATGTGTGTTTTAAATCAGATTTTAAATACCCTCATTTTTTATTTTAAAAGTCTACAAGTTTTGTTGGCATGATGGTGAATAAATGAGGACAGAAAGTTGATTTTAGGGTGAACTGGCCCTTTAATGCAGCAGTGAGCAGCTTATGTGCTTCCTCTCTGCTGTAGAAATGATTGTCTGCTCCCTCTGCTGGACACACACCGCTACTGCACACTTACACACTTCAGTGCTACACACTGCTGGTTAGTAGCATGTAGGAAACGGACGTCAGCAGTCAAGACTAGCTGTGATATTTCGATTATTTCAGTGATTCCAGATTTCATCCAGGATATAACTAGTTTCAACCACTGCAAAAAAGACTTGACTTACTTATTTTGGGATATTTAGACTAGAAACAAGACAAAAAAAATCAACATAAGAAAGCATTTTTGCAGTGAAACAATTTTAAATTTGGAAGTTTGAGCACCTACTTAATAAATCAGGGTTGATATTAATAGTTTGCATAGAATTGCATTGTGGAATACATAAACATTTGCCGTAAATCAGAACTGCACACTATTTCTGCTAATTAAATACGTTCGTTATTATAGTATGCCAGCATATGCTTCCAAAATCAGTTCATATTTGTGTCAACCAAATATTTATTAGCGAAAATAAGAATTCAGTACATGTTGAAAGTGGGTTTGTGATATTTCACTTTGCACTATTTAATTAAAATTCACAAATATATTTCAGTAACGCTTTACAATAAGGATGTATTTACTAGCATGACTAAACAATAAACGACACGTTTATTACGGCATTTATTTCTCTTTGTTGACTATAGTTAATTAAAGATACAGTTATTTGTTAGATCGCTTATTAATTTGGTCCATAATCATTTAATGCGTTAGTGAATGTTGAGTGTTGATTAATAAATGCTTCGCTAGTATTAGGTCTTGATAGTAAATTTATTAATTAATGGACGTTTGACCGATACTCCATCGATATCAATTCGTAACGTTTTGATCTGATAGGTAATTCGTATGAATTCATACGATCTCATTCATACAATTTTAGTACGATTTTCCTCATCCCTCAATGAGAGTTGAGTTTAGGGGCGGGGTTTAATGCCATGCCTACTTTTAATAATCATACAATTTCGTATGACTGAACTTGTATTTCCAAGAATTAGCAAGTAAACTGACAAAAATATCAAATAGTAACGTTTTCTCTGGAGATTAGGCTAGATAAATGTTAAGCGATGAATAATAAATGGTGCGCTAGTATTAGCTCATGTTAGTAAATACGTTAGCCAATAGACGTTTTATCGATATCTTATTCATACAATTATAGTACGATTTTCGTATCTCCAAATGAATGGTTGGGTTGTGGGACAGGGTTTGATACCAGGCCTCTGTTTAAAAATCTTACATTTTTGTATGACTGAATTTGTATGAATTTGTACGAATTAGCCTATAAACTGACAAAACGTTAAATTAATATTTTCTTCATGAGATCAGGCTGGTTCAATGTGGAACTATGATAAATAAATGCTGCGCTAGTATTAGCTCATGATAGTAAGTAAATTATTGATTAAAGTTATATCGATATCTCAACGACAATTCGTAACTTTTTGATTTAGTAGCAAATTCATATAAATTTGAACGATCTCATTTGTACAATATTAGTATGATTTTCCACATCTGCCGATGACATTTGGGTTTAGGGGTGTGGTTTGATGCCACGCCTCCTTTTAAAAATACTACTTTTTCATAGAACTAAACTTGTATGAGTTTGTACGAATTAGCCACTAAACTGACAAAACATTAAATAGTTACGTTTCCTCATGAGATCAGGCTGGATAAGTGTTGAGCAAAGATTAATAAATGCTGCGCTAATGCTAGCTCATGATAGTAAATTCATTAACTAATGGACGTTTTACCATACTTTGATATCAATTCGTAACTTTTTGATCTAGTAGCTAATTTGCATGAATTCATCCGATCTCATTCATAAAATTTTATTATGATTTTTCTTATCCCTCACTGAGGTTTGAGTTTAGGGGTGGGGTTTGATGCCACGCCTTTTTAAAAGAAAATCTTACATTTTCATATGACTGAACTATTGTACAAATTAGCAACTAAACTGACGAATTTTAAAATAGTTCCTTTTACTCGTGAGATCCGGCTGGATAATTGTGGAACTATGATTAATAAATGCTGCGCTAGTATTAGCACATGATAGTAAATACTTTAACCAATGGACATTTACTAATATTTCAATGATATCAATTCGTAACTTTTTGATTTAGTAGCTAAATCGTATGAAGTCCTACAATCTCATTGGTACAATTTTAGTTAGATTTTCCTCATCCCTCATTGATGGTTGGGTTTAGGGGTGGGGTGTGATGCAACGCTTACTTTTAAGAAATACATTTTCATACGATTAAACTCGTGTGAATTTGTACGAATTAGCCACTAATTTGACAAAACGCAAAATAGATATGTTTCCTCAGGAGATCAGGCTGGATAAATGTTGAGTGATGATTAATAAATGCTGCGCTAGAATTAGCTCATGCTAGTCAATACATTACCTAATGGACATTTTACCGATATTTCAACAATATCAATTCGTCACTTTTTGATTCAGTAGCTAATTGGTTTAAACTTGTACAATTTCATTCATACAGTTTTAATATGATTTTCCTTATCCCCAATAATGGTTTAGGGGTGGGGTTTGATGCTACACCTACTTTTAAAAATGCTACATTTTCGTACAACTGACTTTGGATGAATTAGCAACTAGACTGACAATACGTTAAATAGTTGTTTTCTTGTGAGATCAGGCTAATTAAATATTGAGCGATGATTAATAAATGCTACGCTAGTATTAGCTCATGCTAGTAAATACATTAACTAATTGACGTTTTATTGATATTTCAACAATATCAATTTGTAATTTTTTGAGTTAGAAGCTAATTCGTACGATCTCATTCATACAATTTTAGTACGATATTCTTTATCTGCCAATCAGATCAGGCTGGATAGATGCTGAGCGATGATTAATAAATGCTGTGCTAGTATTAGCTCATGCTAGTAAATACATACTAATGGACGTCTTAACGCCAATTCATAACTTTTTGGTTTAGTAGCTAATTCGTATGAATTCGTACGTTCTCATTTGTACAATTTCAGTTTGGTTTTCTTCATCCCCCAATTAAAAATTGTACGAATTAGCCACCAAACTGTCAAATTATATAGACAAAAAATAAAAGGTAAAAAAAAAAAATACGTAAAAATATTTCCGATGAAAACTGGATACCACTTATGACTAGATGCTAAACATGCTTATTTAAATCACGTGACAGTAATGTAGCAGAATACAGCGTTTAGCATCAGATGTAACGTTTTTTACAAATATACACTATACAGTATCCAGCGTAGTAAGCCGTACACTAGTACACGCTTTTTAACGGGACCTCATTCATCAAATACGATATCTGTTGCGTTTAATTAGACTTAAGCATGAATGTTTTACTTTAACCTATCGTACTTGTTTAGATAACTGCAAAGGAATATTTTTATTTCTATATAGACTTGAGTATAAGTAGATTTCAAAAGAACAAGCCAAAAACAGTGTAGTCTCAGTGACGGAGCCGTGCGTCGCTGTTTGAGTCCTTCACTGTGCCTTAATGCATATTAAACCATATCAACACACTACTGAGCACACACACACACACACACACTGATGCACTTTTAGAGCCCACACACACTGAATTAAACAAGCGGCAGGCCTGAAACTCATTAGTGTGCATCTGTAAATGACATTGCAGATATTTTGTGATCGTTTTCTTCCTCTTGGATTGACAATACTGGAGCTGAATGTTTCCCAAAAAGATCTAGAAGGTGTTTTAGACGCAAAAATAGCAGCTCCTGATGATTTCATTTGACTTTTTCCGTCTCAGAGAGACACAGTAGAGACGCATCCGCTAGTAGTTGAAACCATCACCACTGCATGAAAACATCTCACAGCCTGCCAATGATCTCTGATGCCTTACGAAGATGTTCATTGTGACTTTCTGGGACGTCCTGCACTGTGTGTGGGGGTTCATTCACATGTTATTCAGCTTTTTTTTTTCTCTGAAGAAGTGCAATTGTGCGTCAGCTGCTGGATGCTCTTCTGCCGGGACGCTCTCGGGACCTGCTGGTTCACATTTCAATACATAAGAAGAAATACATATTTATGTTCCCAGTCATCATCCGTCTCCTGTGTCCGTCTTTATTGTTGAGGGATTTCCTATTTGTATGTGCACTACAGAACTCAAACTGACACTGTGCACATTTGTACGTAAAGGGTTCATATTAGTAACTAAAAAAAAATTAAAAGCAACACTTTTATACTTTTCAGGTGCTAATATGTACCCTTGAGGTATAATATGGACCTTGTAAGTACAAATTTGTACCTTTAAAAAAGGTATCACCCCAGTGACAACTCGTGTACCTTTATTTCTGACACTGTATTGACCTTGTTCTGCGATTGTTTTAGACCAGGGCTGCCCAGTCCTGTTCCTGGAGATTCAGCTGTAACCTCGATCAAACACATGTCTGAAGTGCTCCTTCAGATCTGACCTAGATGTTTTAGTTGTGTTTGATCAGGGTTGGAGAAGGTAGATCTCCAGTAATAGGACTGGGTATCCCTGTTTAAGACCTTCCAAATCAGTCGCCTATTGGAAAAATCACCTTAATCCAATAGAGCAGCTTTGGGATGTGGTGGAACGGGAGATTGGCATCATGGATGTGCAGCCGACAAATCTGCAGCAACTGTGTGATGCTATCATGTCAATATGGAGCAAAATCTCTGAGGAATATTTCCAGTAGCTTGTTGAATCTTTGCCACGGAGGATTAAGGCAGTTCTGAAGACAAAAGGGGGTCCAACCCGGTACTAGTAATGTGTACCTAATAAAGTGGCCGGTGAGTATATTTGGCCTACAATCCTAAATCAAGTTTGCTTTTTGGCCCTTTATCCGTTTGTTAAGTGTGACGTCACGCGAAGCGGCTTCCTGGTTCAAGCCTCTATCAAACTGTATCGGGAGACTCATCAAATGATAATTAACGTTTACTAAGTGCTGTAATACTATCCAAATCACGATCGCAATATATATATCCATGCCTAACATCCGATGGCCAGAAAGTGATTCATTTGTTTATCATTTGTTAAAATTTTGGTATTTGTGATGCAGCAAGTGCAAAGATTGTTGTGTACACTACGACTATATATGAAATTCACTTTAATGTGTGATATGAATTAAAATTGATCATAAACCACAGTCACCGCCGTATCACCATGCAGTCCAAGAGCGGTTACTCACTGAAGCTAAGCAGGGCTGAGGCTGGTCAGTACCTGGATGGGAGACCACATGGGAACACTAGGTTGCTGTTGGAAGTGGTGTTAGTGAGGCCAGCAGGGGGCGCTCAACCTGTGGTCTGCGTGAGTCCTAATGCCCCAGTAAAGTGAAGGGGACACTATACTGTCAGTGGGTGCCGTCTTTCGGATGAGACGTTAAACTGAGGTCCAGACTCAAATCCCATGGCACTTCTCGTGGGGTGGGGTGTAACCCCGGTGTCCTGGTCAAAGTCCCTCAATTGGCCCTTACAATCATGACCTCCCAATCCACCAATCTGGCTCTACCACTGTCTCTCCACTCCACCAATAGCTGGTGTGTGGTGAGCGCACTGGCGCCGTTGTCCTGTGGCTGCCGTCGCATCATCCAAGTGGAGCTGCACACTGGTGGGGGTGTGGAGAGACCCCCCTCATGATTGTGACGCGCTTTGGGTGTATGAACATACACAATACATGCGCTATATAAATACACATTACATTACATAAAGGAATATTTTCTCAATTCAAATGAGGGTATCAAATGCCTTGGACCCGGAAGCAGTATTACATACATCACCATCATTTAACAAGCGGATAGGGGGAAAAAAAAAGGTCAGCGCTGCTTTAAGACCGTGGCGTGTTTAGATTTACATGCTGTTAATGTTTGTACAAACTGCAAAGCTTCTTCCAGCAGAAGAATAACACCACTGAATTGTGGGGATTAGTTTATTTTAAACTTTAACAGCACACATAATATAATAAAGAAAACAACAAAAGAAACTTCACAGATGAAACTGAACAGAATGAGCTGCTCCAGTGTTTTGCGATGAACACGATGATGCTGTAAATGAAAATAACCCTCATCCTTAAAGTCTGCATGGAACTGGCTGAGACTTCCAAGTATGTTGACGTACTTTCCAACTGAAACGGAATATTAAGTAGGGGGCGGGGCTTTCTTTAGCGCATCATTCCCTCATAGCAAATTAACGTTATGAGAGGGTATTAACATGCAGCTGCTACTGTATGGAAACCCTCAGGTTGACGTCAACAAAGGAGCCACACACCACACGCAGAAGCCAATGCTCAGATTTCCACTGCATTGCAAACATTGTACTTTAGACTTCACAGACTTAGTCAAATCGGTAGAATTAAGGGGACAGTTCACCCAAAATCAGACTTTTACATTAGGAAAAGCAGGTACTATGGAAGTCAGTGGCTGTTTTTCAGTATATCTTCCTTTGTGCTCAACAGAAGACGAGTCGAGGATGAGTAAATGACTTCTTTAGGTAAACTGTGCCTTTAAGTGAAGTTTCACAAACTAATTTCGAGATTAGCACGTGATATGGTTGAGCACGACTGACTTCTCATTTGTAATCAGTAATAATCCAATCAGAGTGATCCAAGCTTACTATAAAGGGATCGTTCTCTGCCTAAGAATCCCCTCTTCCACCCCATCTCCTCCTTTTCCTCCCTTTTCTAAGGGGGAGCTCTCGAGACCAACCTGATCTCGGATCCCCTTATATGCTGTATGACCGGGCGGGAGCCTTGGGCTCAAGTATCCCTGAGCTCAGGGTTCTCTCCCGGGACAGCATGCCAAATCTGCTATACACGCTCAGAATATCTAAGGGTGCTTTCACGACTAGACTTTTGTTTGGGAAATTGTCCCATTTGCCCAGTTAGTGTGGTTCGTTTGGCATATGTGGATCCAGCAATCGAGCTCGGATCCGCGCCAAATTTGCTCTGAGATCGCCTGAATGAGGTGGTCTCGGCTCGATTGAAAGAAACTCTGGAGCGGATCGATTGTAGTGAGAAATCAATACGATCCGAGCCCGGTTATATCACAGTGTTTTATGGATATGTAATAGGCATACGGCTATATAAAGAGGGAATTATGAGTAGGGCGGGAGGTCATTCCAGACAGTCTCCTAGAAGTTTCGTGAGACTCCCGGTGGTCCTCAAATATGTCGCGCACCCTTTTCACCTCTCCCCACTGCATCCATCCTCGCTCCTCAGACACGTCGATCACCCTGTCAAACACCACCAAACCACCACCATCCCCCTGACAGCTGAGCGGGACTCAAAATAAACCCTGAAACACTTGTTTTGGCTCTTTTGGTCCGTTTAGATCAGGGGTCACCAACCTTTATAAAACTGAGAGCTACTTCTTGGGTACTGATTAATGTGGAGGGCTACCAGTTTGATAAACACTTCTCAAATAACAAATTTGCTCAATTTACTTTCAATTATACTGTATGCTTTTGGTAATAATTACTGATATTCATCCATGTGAAGACACTGATCATGTTAATGATTCTCACAAAAGTTATCAACAATCAATGTTCAACGCTAAAGATTTTTTCTACTGGCCCGATCGGACGAGTGGTTCAGATTTTTACTTGCCCTGCCAATATTTTCACTGGCCCCACCAAAAAAAAAAAAAAAATGAATAGCTATTTCTCAGCCACAAATTAAAACAAATTAAATTTTTATAAATCTAGAATTTAAATATTTAAAAAATGTTAATAAATGTATAATGAGCAAAATTCAAAGGGTTTTGCAAACCAATGTAGCAAAATGTGCAGGTATTTTATTGCAAAACAAAAGCAGGCTGACCTGCCAAACTGAAGGCAAACTGTACAAAACATCTCTTAATTTTTTTTAGTCGTGGTTTACCCTCATAAATGTCTGCCTACAAGATGTTAGAAACAAATGTTTTCCTGTAGCATCATCACTTGATGTTGACGCCATGTTGCTGTCTCTTCACTGTACTGGTTGTTATGAAAAAAAAATAACATGCTCACAACATCCAATCAGATAAGAGGAACAGAGAAGGTAAAACACGAACTGTTTCTCGATTCCGACAGTTTTTGCACGCAACTGACAAATAGTCACAGCCAAAATTAACTTTATAGTGACGGCATCAGTGGCCCGATCGGGCCAGTAACGATCCTGTCTACTGTCCCAAGCAACCGACACGCTGGCCCCGGGCCATCGGGCAGTCCTTATTGTTGAGCCCTGACAATGAGTTAACAGGGTAGGAAATAACCTGCATTTAATGCATCAATGTGCAACACTTTATTTTTATATATCTCTGCAAATATTTACTTTTTTAAATGATTACTTCTATATTAGATGAAGCTTACTGGTAAGTGGCACTATGGTGAGCTATATTTAGAACAGGCCTGCGGGCAACACAAGTTGTCAACATGTTGGTGACCCCTGGTTTAGAAACTCTGCTGTGTGAAAGTGAACCGCACCAAGAACAAAGAGCAACAATGTAACAAGTTTAATCCGTTTTGGAACAACTGTATCGATTCACGGGTGTGAAAGCACCCTCAGTGGGAACTCTAGAAATCAGTTTAGTTTTGTTGAACATCAAGCATGATCCAGATCTGCTCAGATAACATGCTGCATACCAATGACTGTAAAAAATATGGACGACGCGACAGCCCCTTTTCCCATTGAACGCCTTGAGGGCAAAACGCCTGCTTGACGGGCACAAACTGTCGCAAAAGACTGCTGAAATTGGAGCCAGACATGCGCAGAAGGACTGTCTGATGGAGCCAGAGGAGGAGCCGCGAAAATGAGTGGAGTCGAGCTTCCAATCAAACGCTTTATGTAAAATCAACCACGCCCCCCGAACTTCTCAGCATGCGTTTGCTGTCATATCAACACAGATGGATGTAATAACGTTAACAAATATGAGGGTTTTATATATTCAATCGCGCCAGCTCCGGGCCGCAGCGCATAACCTACTCGCGGCGTCGCGGGCTGATTCCGGCTCGCATGCGGCAGCGCCGGCTCGCTCGGCCGCCGCATCTGGCTCGATTGACTCGGGCTGGAATCGGGCAGTGAGTCCAGGCATCCAGAGTAGGTCCAGCAGAGGTAGTCAGTCTGAGCTCAGAGGGGTGAGTCTCCGGCAGGCGAGAATCTAGCCGGAACTGGCCCGAGTGTATTTTGCTATCTGGGTGGTTAGGCGTGTATCAGCAAACTAATAAAGCCCGAAAAAAGCCCTGACCTTAGCGAATAAACAGTGTTCCACCAGATCATGTATGTCAGAAACTGTAGTTTACTGCTGAACTCATGTTGTCATGGTAAAATAACACAGAAATTGAATAATAACACTTCAGTCTCCTGCCGAAGCTCAGACGCGCTGCTTTGAGAAACTGTCAATCACAGCTGTCAATCACGATGACACGCCCAGCATTAAATTACTGCTAAAAACAAACTGTTTACAAAAATGAGGATCTGCACCTATTTCAGCACAATAACCAGTGCCTTAATCCACCAGAACCATCTTTCGGGACAGTTTATTGCAAGTGTAATACATTTTTTTATTTGGGCTCAAGTCTCCTTCATTAACACAGAGGAGGAGGGCTTTATGACTTGTACTGCAGCCAGCCCCCAGGGGGCGATCTAACGGCCGAGACCTTCACTCAAACGCAGGCTTGCGGCACACTTGCTGCATACTGTATCAGGCTTCTCCATTAACACGTGAATATCCTTCACTATCTGCTCCAAACCAAGCCAATCTCAATGCCATTTTCAGTTTATTTTCTCCCAAGAAAAAGCATAAATGAACTTGACACGTGATTATATGCTTATATAGGCACACAGGCATAACACAAATAAAATACCTTTAGCAATGTCTATGATTTACTCTAAATAAAATACAATAATTCAGTTCCAAATGTAAAGCCAGCTGCTGTGTGTGTGTTATCAGCTGTTATGAGCTCTAGACGTTGTGGCCGGTGATGGAGAAAGCCTCGGTGCTTCATGTAATTATCAATATTAAGAGCTCCGAGGCTCCGCTTCAGTCTGAGCAGCACACACACACATCAGATGCAGATCTCAGCTTAAAAACACACTAAATAATAATTATGGGTGTTTAAATTAAGAGGCGTTCGTCAGTTTGGATGTGGTGACAAACACAGACACTCTTCAGCACAGACATCTGAATGCAATTTGAGATTCAGTGTACATTAATGACCGTGTGGATGCACACTATCAGACAAACGCTTGTGTGTTTTCATGACTGGAAAACAAATCTCTCATGCTGACCAAGACTGCATTTATAAAAAAAAATAAAGAAATACTTTCATGAGTGTGTGTGTGTGTGTGTGTGTAGACAGCATTTTAAGTGGATCATGCAATGCAGTTCAAAATTGTCCTAAGAGAGGAATGGGTGATGTTCAATAGTTTCAGGATAACTTTTATTAAATTTCTTGACCCCATTTAAATGTTTTATACATATTACTATATATATATGTCCATCTATCTATCTGTATACATACACACCCAGTCAAAAGTTTGGATTTTCAGTAGGATTGTTCAATGTTTTAAAATCAGCTTCTCCTGCTCACCAAAGCTGCATTTATTTGATCATAAATACAGTGCACATAGTAAAATAGTGAAATGTTGTTGCGCTGTAAAATAACTGTTCAAAAGTAGTTTAATCCAGTGACTTAATGATGAATCTTCAGTCACATGATCCTTCATAAATCCCTGTAATATTGATCATTATTATTATTAGTGTTATTATTATTAATGTAATAGTAATAACAATGGAGTAATCATTTCATTTAAAACTACATACAATGACAAAGCAGTTATTTAAAATTATAATTAAAGCATTTCACAATTATTTTACATTTAATAAATGCTGCCTTGATGAACAGAGTCATTCATTCATTTTCTTGACGGCTCAGTCCCTTTATTAATCTGGGGTCGCCACAGCGGAGTGAACCGCCAACTTGTCCAGCATATGTTTTACGCAGTGGATGCCCTTCCAGCCAATTCACACACACACACACACTCATACACTACGGACAATTTATTCAACCCAATTCACCTGTACCGCATGTCTTTGGACTGTGGAAGCCACACGAATGCAGGGAGAACATGCAAACTCCACACAGAAACGCCAACTGAGCCGAGGATTGAACCAGTGACCTTCTTGCTGTGAGGCGACAGCACTACCTACTGCGCCACTGCTTCACCCATGAACAGAGTCATTAAAAAACAAAAAACAAAACTGACCCTAAACTTTTGACCAGTAGAGTGTGTACGTACGCACGCACGCACGCACGCACGCACGCACGCACACACACACACACACACACACACACACACAGGGATTCAAAAAGAATCCCACAACTTTGAAAATCTGTATTTAATCAAAGAAACATGAGGGAATCTTGTTAATTAATTAATGTGGAGAGTGCTTCAATATGACCTCCTCCAGGCACTCGAGTGACATCAACCCAATCGTTCCACACTCTCTGTAGCATCTCGGGCGTCACAGTTTGGATAGCTCCAGTTATTCCTTCTTTTAATTCCTCAATGTGAAACTTCAGAGCTTCCATAAATCGACGACAGAAAGAGCTTCACTCTCCTTTTCTTCTTTGCAGAGCTCTCAATTTTCAAAGTTGTGTTATTTTTTTTGAATCACCCTGCGTGTGTGTGTGTGTGTGTATGTGTGTGTATATATATATATATATATATATATATGTAGTCAGAATTATTAGCCCTCCTTTGATTTTCTTTTCTTTTTTAAATATTTCCCAAATGACGTTTAACGAGCAAGGATATTTTCACAGCATGTCTGATAATATTTTTTCTTCTGGAGAAAGTCTTATTTGTTTTATTTCGGCTAGAATAAAAGCAGTTTTTAATTTTTTTAAACACCATTTTAAGGACAAAATTGTTAGCCCCTTTAAGCAATACTTTTTTCGATAGTCTACAGTACAAACCACCTCTATACAATGTCTTGCCTAATTACCCTAACCTGCCTAGTTACCCTAATTAACCTAGTTAAGCCTTTAAATATTATTAACTGTCATCATGGCAAAGATAAAATAAATCAGTTATTAGAGATGAGTTATTAACACTATTATGTGCAGAAATGTGTTGAAAAAACCTGTCTGTTAAACGGAAATTGGGGAAAAAAAATAAACAGGGGGGCGAATAATTCTGACTTCAACTTTGTGTGTATATATATATATATTTTAACAAATATTTTACACATTTTTTTAAATCAATTTTAAAGATTTTTTAATATCTAAAAAAAAAATTCAACTAACATTTTTTTGGGTTTTCCCATGATGAAAGTATATTATAGTGCAGTATATAATAGTACATTATAGTAAAGGATGTAAGATACTCGTTTTCAGATTAAAGTGTAATTTAAAAGCTAAATGAGGCAAGTCATTAGACGATAGTGTTCTGCAGACTATTGAGTAAAAATAGAGGCTTTTAGACTTTCTCTAAAAGAAAAACAACAGAAAACAATGAAAAATGTCTGAAGAAAAAAAAGTCCTTGCACTTTAAAAAGAAAATATATGAAAAGTAATACATTTCACAGGAGGACAAATGTTTTATGTTATACCCATTTGGGGTCAGTTTTTTTTCATGATTTTTTTTTATGATTCTGTTTAAGTCGGCATTTATTAAATATAAAAAAATGGTTAAATATTTATTTATTACTTATTGTATGTGGTTTCAAATGAATCCATTACTCCAGTCATTACTGCTTTATTGCTATTACCATTAATAATGATAATCATAACAATAACTAATATTAGAGTGATTAGTGAAGGATCATGTGACTCTGAAGACTGAAGTAATGAAGCTGAAAATTCATCATTAAAATCACTGGAATGACAGCGCAACAGTCTAGTGGTTACGGCGCTGACATATGGTGCAGAAGCACTTCAGGGCGTCCAGAGTTCGAACCCCAGCTTGAGGACATTTCCTGACCCTTCCCCCTCTCTCTCTCCCACTTCGTTTCCAGTCTAAAATACGGTCCTATCCTCTCAATAAGGCCAAAAATAAATCTTAAAAATAAATAAATCACTGGAATAAATGATTAAATTAAAGGATAGACTACTTTTGAAGTTATTTTACAGTAACATTTCACATTTTTACTGTATATTTGATGACAAATGCAGTTATGGGGATCAGGAAAAGCTGATTTTAAAACATTTAAACATCATACTGACCCCAAACTCTTGACCGGGTGTGTATATGAAGAGTTCAGATGCCAAAACCTCCAAGCGCCGTCTGAAAATTTCCTCTGAAGTTTGCATTTTCTTAAGCTCGTATGTTTATGTTTAGTTATTTCACTTTAAAAGTAATGACCATAACCCAATCTTTGCACTGAGAGTAAAATTATTGAAACTACACACAACAGCCTCAGAAAAATGCAAATCCTGGATGAAAATTTCAGACGACACTTTGCATGTAAGCTGCTCATATTTACACAGCGCTCCACATTTGAAGAGGATTTAGAAAATGGTGTTCAATAGAATTAGAACAGTTTAAGAAAAGGATCCACTTCAAACAATGACTACTGTACACACACACACACACACACACACACACACACACACACACACGTCTGTCTGATAGTGTGAATTTACCACGTTCACCATCCAGTAATAAAGAGTTTATAACCCATAGTAGCTGGATTTATTGTCTGCATAGAGCCGTGTGTCTTCAGTGTGTGGCTCAGTCTTCAGCGTCTGGAAGAGCAGATTCCCAGCGTGCGTTTGCAGACCCCAGACCTGCTGTTAGTGTTTGCTGGCCACCATCTTGATGTACTGCAGTGCATTGTGGGCTGCGGCGTTGTGGGCGTTACTGCTGGTCACTCCAGAGCCATGACACACCGTCACCGGCCGGGTGGAGAGCTCCACCAGACACTGATACTGACCGTTCACTGTCAGCTCATCTGCACACACACACACACACACACACACACACACACACACATATATATATATATATGAGATGCAGGATATATCAGTGGTCATATTCATATCTATATCTGCAGATAGATGGGGTTGTAAAATGTAGATAAATTACACTACCTGACAAAAGTCTTGTTGTGGATCTCTGTAAGAGCAACTAATAATAACTTGACTTCTAGTTGATCATGTGTAAAAGTGTCATATGGTGGATTTCTCTGCTGGATCATCTGTTGATCTGCATCAATCATCACCAATACTGCAGAAGACCTACTGGAACCAGCATGGACCAAGATTCTCACAGAAATCAGTCAAGTTTGGTGAAGGAGAAATCATGGTTTGGGGCTCATTCAGTATGGGGGTGTGTGAGAGAACTGCAGAGTGGATAATCAACATCAACAGCCTGAGGTATCAAGACATCTGTGCTGCCCATTACATTACAAACCACAGGAGAGGGATAATTCTCCAGCAGGATAGCGCTCCTGCTCATACTTCAGCCTCCACATCAAAGCTCCTGAAAGCAAAAAAGGTCAAGCTGCTCCAGGATTGTCCAGCCCAGTCACCAGACATGAACATTATTGAGCATGTCTGGGGTAAGATGAAGGAGGAGGCGTTGAAGTTGAATCCAGAGGATCCTGATGAGCTCTGGGAGTCCTGCTGAAGGCTTTCTTCTTCATTCCAGATGACTTTATTAATCAGTGATGTAAGTCATGTCAGAGATGTATGGATGCAGTCCTCCAAGCTCATGATGGAGTCAGACACAATATTCATTCTGTCTCCACTGCAGCAGGACTTTATATTCTATACTGGACATTATTTCTGTTCAGTGATGAGACTTTAGTCTAAGCAGAGTCAGAGCTTACTATCCTAATCAAATCATTAATATCTAAGGCATGATCAGATTTTATTGTGCTCAAATAAGCAAAATCTAGAGGCCTTCACCTTTAATATAAGCCACTTCTGATGCCAAATGATCAACTAGAAGTTATTATTTGCCGTTTCTAAAACTTGGATAGGTGACAAGACTTTTGTCAGGTAGTGTACCTTGTTTTATCAAAAACACAATAAAAAAATAACTCAAAGGGAAGATAAACAAACCAATGTCGATGTATGTGACCTGGAAGCCGAGCTCCAGTGAGATCTCCAGCAGCATCTGAATGTAGTCTGTGTTTGGGAGGCTGAGCGGCGTCCTCTTCAGCAGCGAGACCTTCTCACCAGTGGAATTACGCAAGCTTTCCACATACACACGAGAAGGAGGACTCTGAGGAGACACACAGGCCACCACTGAACACACTGCATGATGACTGATGCTATTACATGGCTATCTGGAATATTGTTTGTCTCCATCTAGTGTCTAATTAATGTGCAGGTTAGTGTATACTCCATCAGCTGTTTTAGTTTCTGTTGTGTTTTTGACTGTTTGTCTCCATCTAGTGTCTGAATAATGCGCAGGTTAGTGTATACTCCATCAGCTGTTTTAGTTTCTGTTGTGTTTATGACTGTTTGTCTCCATCTAGTGTCTGAATAATGCACAGGTTAGTGTATACTCCATCAGCTGTTTTAGTTTCTGTTGTGTTTTTGACTGTTTGTCTCCATCTAGTGTCTGAATAATGCACAGGTTAGTGTATACTCCATCAGCTGTATTAGTGTCTATTGTGTATTTGGCTGTTTGTCTCCATCTAGTGTCTGAATAATGCGCAGGTTAATGTATACTCCATCAGCTGTTTTAGTTTCTGTTGTGTATTTGGCTGTTTGTCTCCATCTAGTGTCTGAATAATGCGCAGGTTAGTGTATACTCCATCAGCTGTTTTAGTTTCTGTTGTGTTTTTGACTGTTTGTCTCCATCTAGTGTCTGAATAATGTGCAGGTTAGTGTATACTCCATCAGCTGTTTTAGTTTCTGTCAGTGTTTTTCTCAATTAGCTGCAACTCTATAATCTAACAATGACAATAGTGAAATATTTAAATTATTAACAAAACATCAAAAGGTTTTTATTTGCATTTTAAAAACAGAACTTTTAGCGACTAATTTGAATCTTTTGTTTGTTATGGATAAAATATGGTAATTTCTAATTGTTTACAAAATTTTGGGATTAATCACCAAGCAACCCCCTCCTCCAGGGGTCCCAAACACCACTTTAATCCAACATGCTTTCATAAATCAATCCAGAAGTCTTCATAAATAAAATAACTGCTGATGAATTACTAACCCACGTGATCTCAGAAGATCCTGACAAACTCTGCAGTTTGGCGATCATGTTTTCAGCAGCTGCTCGTCTGGCCAGCTTTTTGGAGCTGCCGGATCCTGATGAGCCAAAAAAAAAGCAGATAATAAAGCATCAGTGGAGAAATCAGCACGATATCTGCACATGAATAACAGCAGTTGGCAATATACAGTTGAAGTCAGAATTATTAGCCCTCCTGAACTATTAGCCCCCTGTTTATTTTATTCCCCAATTTCTGTTTACCTCAGACCCAACCCCCCACAACACATTTCTAAACATAATAGATTTTATATCTCATTACTAATAACTGAGATCTTTTGTAAAGTATCAAAATCTTGATGGTTCTGTGGGTCTCGTCTGCAAAATCTGAGCTTTATTTTGTATTCTCTATTGGATTCAGATCAGGGGATTGGTTGGGCCATTCTGCAGCTTGATTCTCTTTCTCTGAAAGCATCTGAGAGTCTCCTTGGCTGTGTTTTGGGATCATTATCTTGCTGAAATGTCCACCCTGGGTTCATCTTCATCCTCCTGCTGATGCAGATGTTGGACTGAAGCAGCTGATGTTCATTTACATTGAGGAAGGGCAGAGGCTTGCTGAAGAACCACTGAGAGATTTCAGCTGCTGTCTGGGCTTTCACTGCCGAACTACACCTCCCTTTTTTCATGTGTTCAATACTCCTCCCCTGCGTCATTTTATTTTATTACACAGAACTTCAATTCTAAACGAATCAGTTTTGTTTTCTTTGCATATATGGATTTCTTTGGTTGCTACCAACATCTGGGGAACATTTCAAGTCAACAGCACATTTAGAAATGTGTTTTCTGAGAAAAACAGTGATTTGTTCAATACATATTTCCCCCACTGTATTGTATGTACAGCCCCAGACGTCACCTGTTTCCTCCAGTCCCTCCAGACGGCAGGCGATGGTGAACTCCTTCATGTGTCCCGGCCCAGTCTCCATAAACACAACATACTCGGGCAGACACCACACTCTCTGCATGGCCAGCTCCTGAAAGAGTGAGCAGATTAGATGACAAACACATACTGAATGCAAGGGTTGCGAATTAGCATGGTGATTCTGTTGAAAAAAAAAACACCAAAATAAACAAGAAAAGAAAAAAAAGTCCAGATAAAATACCTCGCGCACACACACTACTGTAAGAAAATATCTGAATTCGGAACATACTTTCAGTGTTTTCTTTGCTTGAACTGAGCCGATCTAATCCTGTTTATATGAATTGAACCTGCTCCTGATCAGGTTTGAGCTAGCAGAACTGTTGCTATGACAACAACTCTCGAATGAGCTTTGAAGAACGAAACGATCCTGGATCGTGTCAAATCATCAATATCCAAATCCAGCTGAGTAATCCACGTACGAAGAACAGACCCCAGAAGTCTATGACTCTTTTGAATTATTTAACCTGACATGTTTACTGCTCCAAAATATTTTAAATCTTTCACAAAATAAAATATTCTGTGTTCAAAGAGGAAACAAGTTTTTGTTTTTTTACACAGACATTTAAAAATAACTTATTTTAGAGGAGTAATTACAACACTGTGATACCGTAAAACCATAATATTTTTATCCAAGGTCAGATTCCTTGTGGGCCCACTAATAACTAACTTTAAATAATAAGTTAATTTATTTCCTTCATGTTATTCAAACACAAATCCATTGTGTAAAACCCAGTATTATTTACATGTGTGTGTGTGTGTGTGTAGTTCTTAGATACCTGCAGTATTCCCACAGGATTGGACGCTTCTCCGGCTTCAGGAGATAGACCATTGTTGTCTCTCTGGTCTCTATTAAAAATTCAGAACATCTGGATTAGTTTTAACCCATTTAATCAATCTATAATAGTTTATAAGCCCATCTGCTGTATGCATGTATGGGTGTGTGTGTGCTGTGCATTACATTATCTGACTGTCTCGCTTCAGCAACTTCAAGGCGGCTTCTGCAGCTTCATGCTTCGCGGCCTTTTTTGTGGATCCTCGGCCTTCACAAGCAAAACAACGGCGCATTAGAAGACTGTCGTGCATTGTGTAATTAGTACATGCGTTTAGTAGTATTTCTAATAAATAAGAGATGTGTAGATGACGTCACCTTTGCATGTGACCTCTCCTATGGTGACGCTGAACATGAAGGAAGGCTGATGCGCGTCCCCGTCCGCGTGAATGAGCTCGTATTTCGGCGCGCTGCTGATTTTAATGCCATATTCGTGCAGGAGCTGGATCGGTGTTTTGTCCTGACTGCGTTGGGGAGCCATTGTGACACTGAGGCGACAATAAAGAGCGTACAACCGAGTGAAAAGAGCTAAGCTAGCACACGAGCAGCTTAAAACATCACATACACAACGCAGATACTAAGAATATGACACTCCATCATATTATAGCATACTAAACAGTGTGTAACGACACTGTGTTATACTTTATAACAAACAGAACGACACATTTATTATAATATGTAACGTTAGCATGCAAAACGACACTCCATTATAGTATAGCACACAATACAATGCAGCCTGCCTCTGTGCACTAGTCAAAGTAAATCCGAGATTGATGTGAGCACGAACAGTTACACACGCGTTAAACAGACACTTACATGTTGCGATATAATAATTGTCTCGTATATATACAAAAGGAAAAGCCTGTATTATCAATTTTACGAGCTCTTACTTTGAATCAGCCATTACTTCTGCCCGTCTGCCGCTTTTTAATAGATTGACAATCGCATTGGCCAATTGTATTGCTCTATACTGGCTGTAAGCCCCGCCCTCCACAACAGCGGTAAAGTCTAGATGGGATACAGCCGCGGAAACTTACATCAATATAGCATGATTTTTGTAACACTTTACAATAATAGTTCATATTTTTACACTATTATGAGGGTTGGTGTTGAAGAAAGTGTTAGTAAAGTACAATTTGACGGGTAATTTATTAAATAGGATGAATAATAATCGGTTTAATTACTGTTTTTACATTAATGTGGTGCTTGGGATTATAGTTGGGGTAGGAGTAGAGGTTAAAAATATATAATTAATTGGTAATTTAATAAGTATTATAAATAACGTCCGGCCGCTGCTGTATCTCTTCTATCGCGCTATAGCCCCTCCCTTCAATGGAAGCCGGCATGGTTTTAGCCTTTCTCAATTGTGGAGGAAGACTGTAATGTGCTTCTTTTGCAATGTCAATCAATTTCTGAGATGCCTAAGTGTGCGAAACTGATTTAGAAAGCTTTGTGTTAATATTTAACACGCTTTGTATCACGTAAGTGAACTGCATTTTGAGATTATTAATGTTTTATATGAGATCGCAGATGATTTTACGACAGGTGCGATATTTTGCGGCACAGCCTGCCTCACTGCGTTCCATTCGAAAAGGCTCATCCCTGTGCCCTAGGGACAACTTTGAAGGGTGTGTAGGGGTCATAAATGCTTCCCTTTTTAATTCACTTCTGAGTCATCATCATGACGAGGTGAAGGTCGCACTTTTTGTGCTCTACTGACACCCACAAAACACGAACATTTATATTTATTCTTGTTTGTCCATAACGTTCATTCAATTATTTTTCATTCAGGTTAGTCCCTTCATGAATCAGGGGCCGCCACAGCGGAATGAACCACCAATTTATCCAGCATATATTTTATGCAGCAGATGCCCTTCCAGCTGCAACCCAACACTGGGAAACACCCACACACTCTTGCACACACTCATACACTACAGCCAGTTTAGCTTATTCAATTCCCCTATAGCGCATGTGTTTGGACTGTGAGGGAAACCGAAGCACCCAGAGGAAACCCACGCCAACACCGGGAGAACATGCAAACTCCACACAGAAACACCAACTGACCCAGCCGGGGCTAGAACCAGCGATCTTCTAGCTATGAGGAAATACTTACATTTATAAGTAAAGTCAAACTCCGAGCCTCCAGTTGTGTGCATTTTATTCATTTAATGATAAAAAAAATGGGTTACAACATAAAAAAATAAATAAAATTAAAAAATACATTATTTTACAGCCTTAAAATATATATTTAGAGTCATTTTTCATTTGCAGATATGTAATGTTTGATACTTTAAAGGGCACCTATTATGCAAAAATCCCTTTTAAGGCCCGTGCACAGCGGTACGCTTTTCGCTCACGTTTTCCGTCAACGTTTACCACCTCGTGACTAAATAAACGGTGCTATTGTGGTTGTGCACACCAACGGCAGACGTAAAAGCTTTATTTTTTAAGAAACGCCTCATGCTAATTTTTTTGTTTTGACGCACCGCGCCATAACCTTCTCCACCAATCAGATTGGCACTTTTGTTCACGTGCACAGAGCTTCTGAAGTTACCGTAAACAGCACTTGGAGGCGCTCAAGTGCAAAACTTTCAGGCTGCGTCCGAATTTAAACGAATATGTATTTGTAAATGTACTACTCGGCCGTTAGAAAAGTGGGTTCTATACAGTATGAATGTGAAAAGTATGAATGGAATTCGGATGTACTACATCCGCCATTTTATCATGGTCACGTGACCTACCTGTGTCAGTTGCGTCGTTTCACTTGCATTCATATATTCTCTCGCGGGGCATCATGGGACAGCGCAGCGTGCATAGGATGTGCACTACAAAATCTCGCCAGAAGTAGTAAGTCATCCGGGTATTTCTCGCATACTGATTTTCAAATTGTATGAATTCGGACATACTACTCGGCTCGCATACTGATTTTAGCATACTATATAGTATGAAAGTATGCGGTTTCGGACGCAGCCTCAGTGACTACTAGCGAACGGGATGTGATAAGAGGGCCCCGCCCCCCTCCGTATGTGATCTCCTTATCCGCTTGTTAAGTGGTGACGTGTTTGTGACGCATGTAATACTGTTTCCTAGTCCAAGCCGCCATTCATTTGCGTGAAGAAATCATTCGTTTATGATCACGTTTTATTCCTATCACACATTAAAGTTAATTTTATATAAAATCATAGTGTATACAACAATCTCTGGGCTTGCTGCATAACAAATACCAAAAATTTAACATTTTATAAAAAAAAATGAATCACTTTCTGGCCATCGCATATTAGGCATGGGCATATATGTTGCGATCGTGATCTTCGAAAGTATTAAATCGCTTTGTGAACGTTTATTATTACTATTTTATGAGTCAGTTGAATAGAGCGCTTAGACCCGGAAGCCGCTTCGCGTGACGTCAGACTAAACAAGCGGATGGCCATTAGATATTAGAACCATTACAACAATCGTTACAACGAACGATACCAGTACCACGCGGCTAATTCACCTCTTATTATTAAAAACATTTCCTCAGTCTTTATATATGTGCATTTTTTTAACTCATGAGTAAAAAATAATGTGGCCAACATACACTATACTGCCAAAATATTGGGTGAAATTCAACAATTGTACTATTAAAAAAAATTGAGTAGTTTCCAGTGTGTTACAGTTAAAAACGCAAAGAAAGTCAAATATTTTACAGTAAACTATTGTATTTTAATCATTAAGTGTTAATAGACCAGTGTTTTAAAGCACACATCGTATCCTTTATTACACACACAAAAACACAACCATATGGTGATGAGAAAGTCATATGATAAGCTTTTATTTAACAGGTTTCCCACAAGCATGCTAATATAGAAGACGCTCATTGCCAATCACACAATTGCCAAACAGCATCATAACAACACATAACACTAAAGTAATGCAATAAACTTGATTTATTAACAATATATGTAATATAACAAAGAAAGAAAACCTTAAAAATAAGCACAGAATTCGCAGAGAATTCTGCGAAAGTCAATGTACAGTTATTTACAGTATATATTAAGGACACGTACTGTGCTGTAGGGTTTCTACAGTTTTAAAGTGAAATCAGGGACATTTTTTACAGTGTACTGTGACGCCCCATTCACACGGGGCGTCAGTGTCAATGCTTCCCATTCACTTTGAATGGGTGACGTCAGGCGTTGCTGAACTGCATTGTGGATCCGTCGGCGCCGCTTCAGAGGCGTTGCTCGCTGCAGAAGTTGGAACTAGCTCAGCTTTTCAAGCGCCGATGGAAGCGTCAGCCAATCAGATCGCTGTATGCAAATACACCAGCTAGACAGTGGCCTATTGCTGACTGAATTTCATTGGCTGATGCTGCTATGACGATCGCTTCAGCCCCAACTTCAGACACGCCTTCAGTCAAGCGTTGACGCTGAAGCCCCGTGTGAATGGAGCGTCATAGGTTTCGCAATAAATCCATTCCAGACATTTCCTCACTGCTAAAACATTCCACGGTCAAATGTTAACGTTACTACGACAAAAAGTGGAAGCAGTTTTAAGATCAACAGAAACTCGGCCACAAATTGGTCTGATGAGATCATTATGAGAAAACGCCTGCACGCCATCATTGACGAGTGTTTATGGCAATCCATGTTTTAAAGTGCGCATGAAATCAAAACTAACCATGTTGATTTTGTTAGCTCGCATTGCTAGTTTAGTGGTGAACAATTCATCTGTGCGTGCCGTTAAGAACAAAGAACAATCGTCTGCCCTTGGAATCTACAATTGAAATCTGAAAATGCACTTGCACTCAAAATCTTAGATTAGGTCTGTCTGAGGTATTGGGAGTGGCTAACATACTTAACCACGCCCCTCCTACTGTCAGTCATACGAACAAACAGAAAGGGTGAGGAGGAGGAGTCTGTTAGGCTGTAATAACTCTCCCCAAAGCCTTTTCCACATCTTTCTGAATGAAATGCCTACTTTACAACATCCAATCAGCTCGCAGTAGAGCAAAACAAGCCACGCCCACTGTTTTCTCATTTAATATTCAGTTTTTTTAGTAACTGCGTCATAACACGAAAAAAAAAGCAGTCACAGCTTACGGTTCATGTGGACTATAAAGGTGAAATGCTTTGAAATGTGCATTATTCAATGTTTAATGCTCAATTAGTAAACTGTGAGGTCCCGTAACAGATCCGGCATGTTACTAGAGGATGGAGAGGTGTCGCGGACAAAAGTGAAGATCAGGGGGTGGGGTGGGGGGGTGTTGCAGACAAAAGTGAAGAGTGAGGTGGAGGGTGGGATTGGTGTCGTGGACAAAAGTGAAGAGGGGGATGGCATAACACAGAAGAAATAAGAGCAGAAGAGCAGGGCAGGGTGCGTGTGAGGAGGGGGATCGGTAAAATGAGGTACCGGATCAGATTTCAGAGGTGCTGGAGTTTATTTCAGCACAAATAAAGCCTATAGTGTAGCTCCTCCCCTTTAAAAAAATATCACCCAATAGCGTTTAGTTATTATTACAGATCTGCCTGCCACTGAGAGAGAGTGGCTGAGCTCAAGCACATCAAATGAACAGCCAATGAGATGAAGGGGGCGGAGCATGTCAGGCACTAGAGAGCATTTGATTGGTCAGAAGATTTGATGAGAAACTGAAGTAATAAAACTGTTGATCCATTTAGTCTAAAAAGACAAACAGAAGTCATATTGCATGTAAAGCTACGATCACACTAGAGTTTGTGTGTGTGAATCTCTGTCGTGCGGCGCTGCGAAAAGGGGCGGAATTAAACAAAATTATTAGAAAATAAAAATTCATTAAAAAAGTGAGCGATTGCTCCATGTTTTAAATTTCTGTCCAGAGAGGTCATGTTTGGATCCTCGATTGGTCTCACGCAGTCAAGTGATGCGATTTCGCAGGGCAGAGTTCATCAAGCTTGAACTTTGCACAGTAGCGACCTGCGAAACTTGACGCATGACCCTGCGTTTCTGGTCTGACGCATTCGGGTGCGTATGAATGCAAGTCTATAGGAGGAAAAGCCCAGTGTGACAGCAGCTTTATCCAGGGGTGTCCACACTCGATCCTGGAGGTTCGGTGTCCTGAAGAGTTTAGCTCCAACCCTAATCAACCACACCTAAAACACAAAATCAAACTCTTACTAGATATACTAGAAACTTCCTGGCAGGTGTGTTGAAGCAAGTTGGAGCTAAACACAGCAGGACACCGGCCCTCCAGGACCCAGTTTAGACACCTCTGGTGTAATCAATCCTGCATCACTGCTGTTGATTTTGTGTGTGTGTGTAAATATATAGTATCCCTATGTTTGTGTGTTTGTATATGTGTGTGTATTATATGCTAATGCTATACATCTTGAAAATGCACTCTTCTTTTTTTTTTTTTGGTCAAAAATGTTGATAATGAAGTGCTTCTTTTTGTTTTGATTGGAAGCAGACGCTTGATCCTTTATTGTGATATATAACACGGTCATTTATTCCTATAGCAGAACATAACCTGAGGGCCGTCATGTTATAGTGACATCATCAAAAATGCTGCATGGCGGGAAAAGAGTTCATTCACAGAGCGAGTCCCACTGAAGTAAATGCAGGAGTCGACACTTTCACATTTTGATCAAGCATGTAGATTTCACACACACTCAAATATTCTCGTCTAGAGGCTCAGTACAAAAATACATTTAAAAAAAAATAACTGATGACTAATTAGTTTTGGACATCAGAACCTCAGGATTCTGTTCTCAATACAAATATATGGCACTGCCTCCTATTAGATGCATTCAGCACATATCCACATAATCATGAAGCACTTTTTCACTCAATCATTCATTTTCTTTTCAGCTTAGTCCCTTTATTAATCTGGGATTGCCACAGCGGAATGAACCGCCAACTTATCCAGCACGATTTTACACAATGGATGCCCTTCCAGCTGCAACCCATCTCTGGGAAACATCCATACACACTCATATACTACGGACATTTTTAGCTTACCCAATTCACCTGTACCGCATGTGTTTGGACTGTGGGGGAAACCCGAGCACCCGGAGGAAACCCACGCGAAAGCAGGGAGAACATGCAAACTCCACACAGAAACGCCAACTGACCCTGCCGAGGCTTAAAGCACTTTTTGTAAAATGAAATGAAGCATATACACACTGCAAATAAAAAGCTTTTCCTACTTAAGAGTTTTATCTTCTTTCTAGTCTAAATATCTAAAGATTCTTAAATCAAGAAGCATTTTCTAGACAAGCAAATACAGTGCTCAGCATATATAAGCAAATACAGTGCTCAGCATATATAAGCAAATACAGTGCTCAGCATATATAAGCAAATACAGTGCTCAGCATATATAAGCAAATACAGTGCTCAGCATATATAAGCAAATACAGTGCTCAGCATATAAGCAAATACAGTGCTCAGCATATATAAGTACACCCCTCACATATCTCTCTTTTAAATTCATATTTTGAATATGAAGCTCTACAATATTATATTGGTGCAGATATACATTATTAGTCAGTACTGAAACCAAATCTGGAGCTTATCTAACAAAGCAACTTACGATAACACTTCAAAAACTAGTACAGCCACATTTATATGTGATAGAAAAATATTAAATGCAAATTTAACAGAGAAATTTTTTTTTTTTTTTGAAAATTTGGTTGAATTTTTGCAGGTTGTAATGTGTTTTTTAATATTTTGCTCGAATTTAATTGTGTTATCTTTCAATTTCTAAATATGTTTGGTGACTATAATATTATTTTAATAAATATACATGTTTAATAAATATGTTTTGTTTAATTGCACCAAAATACATTTCCTATATTCACTGAGAAATAGAGGAAAATATTATATATATTATATTGTCTCCAGAACAATATATATATATATATATATATATATATATATATATATATATATACAAATATATATATATATATATATAAGTTTAAAACATTTAATAAAAATAAAAAATGTGAAAACATATACATATATATATATAAATTATAGTAATAATGCCAAAATTGCATGAGTTTTTCCTTTGAACAAGTGAGGTAGAATGATTGTATTCACTGGCAGATTATTTTGCTTGTTTTAAAGAATAACTCGCTTCATTTTGACTCATTAGTTCTGAAAGAAAAGCTGTATTTTTAAATTGTCTAAAAATGCTTCTTGGTTTAAGATTTTTTTTAATATTTAAACAAGAAAGGACAGCCAAATTCAAAGTAAGAAAAGCCTTTGTTTACAATATTCAAGTAAATCTCATCAGGACTCCAGCTCATCCTGTAAACATGGCTGCAGAACAGCGGTGTGCTTGTGTCTGCTGGAGGCTTTGAGAGGTTGTTTTTGCATAGATTTTTTTTATGTCTTGTTTCCAGTCCAAATATCTAAACACTCATGTCAAGAGCAAATCACATTGACTTGTTTTCAGAAATAATGAAGTGAGTTTTCCCTTAAAACAAGCAAAATAATCGAGAGGGGTCTGGCTGCAGATGCAATCTGAGCTGCATCCAATGCTTTTTAATGCGCTTACCTTACCCCACCCCTAACCCCATGATGTCACTAGCTGCATGGAGTGCATTGTGTCTGACATTGCATGTCTGAGCGATCAGTTTCTGTTTGCATCATCCAGATACTATTGAAATAATCTGCCATTGAGGTGAGTGAAATACTATAACGTCAAAAAGAAAAACAGGTTTATTTCAGTCCCCCATTGGCAGATTGTTTAGCTTGTTGTAAGGGAAAACTCACTTCATTTTGACTCATTATTTCTGGAAACAAGACAAGTTTTACTTGTCTTGATTTAAGAATGTTTAGATATTCAGACTAGAAACAAGACTGTAAATCAAAGTACGAAAGGTAGCAGTTTGCAGTTTGGAGCATCATCAAGGAAGCCCTGGCGGAGGGAAAACCACCGTCCTGGTGAGGCTGAACTCCGGCTGTGGCATCTGCTTCTTCAAACCACTTTTATCAGACTTTTTGCTCACATCAGCGTTCACCTTGGTCAGGATGGAGAGCAGATCGTTCCCCCTGCATGCAGATCAGAGATTTCAGTCAGCATATGAAGGAAACAGAGAGTAGTCATGTTTTCACTCATCACTGACGGTCTACAGTTCATAGAGATCATGAAGAACTGATCCTTTGCCCTTTATTTAAACTCACGGTCATCCTATTGTCGTGCTGATGTCAACAATTTACAGAGTATATACAGGAATCAGAGAGTGAAATTCAACACCTTCTAAGACCTTTTTAAGACTCTTTCCATACATTTTAGG
This sequence comes from Danio rerio, assembly GCF_052040795.2. Lineage (NCBI taxonomy): Eukaryota > Metazoa > Chordata > Actinopteri > Cypriniformes > Danionidae > Danio > Danio rerio. The sequence goes on along the minus strand of NC_141029.1, from coordinate 1,535,873 downwards.
ACCTTAAAACCACTTTAGGTTTCAACTGGAAACACTGGCGAGGTTTTAACTAAATATTAATGTAATAAACTAATCCAAAACTAAAGCATTATTCATATACTGAATACAAATCTATTAAATCTAGCTAAATCAGCAGGTTGACGCCTATGGAACTGCAGAAATGATGGTCTTGCCTTGGTTGATTCAGTAATCAAAGCAGCATGATGTCAAATCTAGTAAGATTTCATTGCTTTCATAAACTACACAGCATCCTGATATGCACATATTTAATTCAGGCAAACTTTAGCATACAACCATACACTGCATAATTAAAAATCATACAAAATTTAATACCTTGCAAAATAGCATTCAAGACTTTTTCATATTTTTTAAGTGCCTTAAATTTCTCTACATTGATTTGTCAACTTTTAATACTTTTTAAGACCCCGCGGAAACCCTGATTAAATTGAATTCCTCCTTATTTCTGTAGCACTTTTACAAAAGCAGCTGAGAAGTCCTAGTAAACTGAAACTGCTTCAGAACAGTTTTCACAGTTTAGTTCAGTGTAATGTTTTCAAATGTACGGGTTTTAGACATCATTCATTTTCCTTCGGCTCAGTCCCTTATTTATTAGGGTCGCCACAGCGGGATGAACCGCCAACTATTCCAGCATATGTTTCACGCAGCTTCCAGCTGCAATACCCATACACACTCTTTCATTCATACACTACGGCCAATTTAGTTGATCAGTTCCCCTATAGCGCATGTGTTTGGACTGTGGGGGAAACCGGAGCACCTGAGGGAAACCCACACCAACACAGGGAGAACAAGCCAACTGACCCAGCTAGGGCTTGAACCAGCAACCTTCTTGCTGTGAGTCCACAGTGCTAACCACTGAGCCACCTGTTTTAGACATTATATCAACGTTATCGTTTGGTTATAATAAACGTTTCCGTCATGTTATATTAATGTTGTCAGAATGTTATTTAAAACATTCAATTCACATTAATGTCAATGGAATGTTTCCCTAACGTTGTCAGTAAGTTATAAAAACGTTTCTGTGGAAGATTCCTAGAATGTTGAATGTTTTGAGATGTTATATTGATGTTATTGTTTTGTTCTAATAAAATTACTCAATAAAATTCTCAAAACATTTCAGTCTCTTATTATATCAATGTGGACGTCATGGTGGTGCGATGGGTAGCACAATCACCTCGCAGCAAGAAGGTCGCTGGTTCGCGCACCAGCAGGGTCAGTTGGTGTTTTTGTGCGGAGTTTGCATGTTCTCCCAGTGTTGCCGTGGGTTTCCTCCGGGTGCTCCGGTTTCCCCCACAGTCCAAACACATGCGCTATAGGGGAAAGGGGTAAGCTAAATTGGCCATTGTGTTTGTGTTTATATGCTTGATAAGTTAGCAGTTCATTCCGCTGTGGCGACCCCTGATGAATAAAGGGACTAAACCGAATAGAAAATGAATGAATGAATTATATTAATGTTGTCAGTAAGTTACAAAAACATTTTTGTGCAAGATTGCTAGAATGTTTCAATTCAACGTTATTGTTTGGTTATAATAATGCTATTCAGTACATTTGCATAACATTTCAATTACTTGTTGTATTGATGTTGTCAGACACTTGACATTTAGCCGGCAGCTAGTTCTCTGCAACTCTCTCATGGTCGCCCACTTAAGCTAAGCAGGGCTGCGCCCGGTCAGTATCTTGTTTGGAAAGCTAAATTGTTGGCGGAAGAGGTGTTAGTGAGACCAGCAGGGGGCGCTTAACATGTAGTCCTGAGTCCTAACGCCCCAGTAAAGTGAAGAGGACACTCTACCTCAGTGAGCGCCATCTTCCGGATGAGATGTTGAAGTCCTGACTCTATGTGGTTGTTAAAAACAAAGGATTTCATTCGAAAGAGAAGGGGTTTAACTAACTAACTAACTAAGTTAGTTACTTAACTTTTTCTTATTACTAAATTCAGGTAAAACTGAGCTCTTGCTTATTGGACCCAAAAACCTCACATGCTAAAACCTAGAACACTGTCTAACCCTTGATGGATTCTTAGGTCAGTCCTCATCTTCAGTCAGTAATTCGGGGGAGATTTTTGATAGCATCCTGTCATTTGAAGGCCAGATTTCAAGCATCTGTAAAACCGCATCTGCTATCAAACTTCGACATCTGCTATCAATATCTGATGCTGAAAAGCTTTTTCATGTTTTCATGACCTCTCGGTTAGATTACTGTAACGTGTTACTAGGCGGTTGCTCTGCTGGCTTAATTAACAAGCTTCAGCTGGTTCAAAATGCAGCTGCTGGAGAGCTTTCTAAACAGAAATATGATCATATTACTCCAGTTCTTTCATCAGTGCATTGGATCCCTATTAAATATCCTACAAATGTCAAAATTTTATCGACTACCTACAAAGCCCTGAATAGCTTAGCTCCCCAGTATTTGAGGGAGCTCCTGGGCCCGGTTTTTCAAAAGTAATCCACTAGGATTTTGGATAAGGGATTGGATCAAATCTTGAAAATGGGTTTCTCAAAAGAAAAAAACGGATTACATAATCGGATTAGATCACGTAATCTAATCTTGGTTTTGATCCGGATCAAACCTTTAGTTTGGGTTTTTCAGACCTTTTTTGTAGGATCTGGATCCCTTTGATCCAAAAAACCTGGATTAAACTGATCCCATCAGAAGGGTGGATTTACCGTGGATTTTATGCCTAAAATGTAATGAAAACTTTAAAAATGTATTAAATAATACTATTTATGGATCATATAGTATCTTACGAGATATACTATTTATTCATAAGGTTTTAATTTTATTTGTTCATCCGTCAGGCTATAGTGATTATAGGCTTTAAAGTATTTAGCCTTTCAGTATAGGCCTACAGCAACGTAGAAAGAGTTTGGCCTCATAAAATAATCCCCCAAACAGCTGTCAAAATTGACCAAAATCAATCCATTTTATTTTGTCTCTAATTGATATATATATTCATCACAATGGAAAATATTTTTCTTATTAGAATATTTATTAGTGATGCATGCAATGATTACAGAATAAACAAAAAATGTAAAAAATGGCAATGACTGATTTTAGAAATCTCTTTCAACAATTGCAAAAAGAGACTTAAATGGCAGAAGCACAGCTTCGTCTGACAGAGGAACAACTGACTCTGACCAAACTGCAGCAAACCAAGGCCAAGGACTTGAGATCACCCTCCTAAGGCTACGCTCAGACAAGCTGCTCTCTCCACATCAGATGAGGAAGTCTGAGATTATTGTGGAGTTTTTGACATTAAGTCTTTTTTATTTACATCTATATTTGAAACTTATTATAAATATCCTCACTGTACAGTGTTGTAGATCTCAGATGAGCGGACTGCTGAAAGAGGATGGGGTGGGCTTTTTCTTGTTTTTATTATTTATTATTATTATTAATTTTATATTTATGAAATTTTCTGAGTTTTCATTTTTAAAAAAATAAAGTTATATTCACCCCACGCTGGCTGTTCTACTTGTCGCTCTTTACATATCTGTAGTTCTACATTGTGATTTCCTATCCTGTTTGAGCACTGGTAATCCAGATTTAGTGATCCTGAAAAGTTCCTATCCGGATCAGATTGATCCAATTCGAAGTTGCTCTGAAAAACTGGCTCAAAAAGTAAGCTGGATTACCTGATCACGGATCGCAAAAACAGAATTACTAAATCTGGATCAATTTGATCCGGATTAAACCTTTTGAAAAACCGGGCCCTGGTGTATTATAGCCTCTCACGTCCACTATGCTCAATTAATCCTGGATATTTGATTATTCCCAGAATATCAAAATCAACCGTAGGCGGTAGATCTTCCAGGAGGCGCTTTAAGTGTCCAGAAAAAAAAGCACTACTTAAATGTAAGAAAATATTTTAAATATTATTATTATTATTATTACATTATTTTGACGTTATTGTATGGTTATAATATTCTAAAAAAAAAAAAAACAATCCAGTTATGTTACTTTTGTATTGTGAGAATGTTTTTTCAACGTTCACGAAATGTTTCCTAATACATTAATTTCCTTACATGCCAACATTCACACAGGGTTACAGCATATTAATGTTGTGTGTGTGTTATTGGGCTCACCGGGGCACCAGCAGTCTCAGGTTGTCGCAGAGGGACTGTATAAACCAGGTTCCCTTGGATTTGTCCCTGTACGAGGCGTACCACGGCACAGTGGACATGGCCATCAGGTAATCCGCCATCTCAGGTATTGAGTCTCTGGGCACTCCTGCATCGCTGGCCAGCACGTCTTCATCTTCAGTGAATGTCTGAGGAAACACTGCTCGCTGGTTTTGAGTGCCCCTGCAGGCCTGGATGAAGAACAGCTTGGGTTTCTGGTACAGCGAGGAGCACCGAAAGGGACTCAGGGTCTCCATCAGCTCCTTAAAAGGGACAGCTTTTCCATCTACGCCAATGATATCGTTTAGACGTCCATGGCTCAAGATGCAGCAGACGACACAATCTGCCTGTGTGTGATCCTGAGTCGAGAGATCCATCAGCGCCTGCAGGATCTGATCTCCTGTACAGTCCCGACGGGTCAAGATCTCAAAGCCCAGCCACTCAAACACGTCCCGCAGACTGTCTGAATACACATAAAAGAGGACACACTTGCTTACTGGGGCTGCACAGAAATATATTGAGAGATGTGTTCAGATCAGTATTAAGCTGACGTTAATGCTTTAGTTTTTAAACCAACCGTGGTCGATGTCTGTTCCCTCTCTGTTCAGCCATCCGCAGGCACTGAAGTCATAGTTGTTGATGATCAGGCAGACTCCTCTCCGTTCCCCCTTCATCTCATACTGCTCCACCTACAGGACACAACACAGCAGATTCACGCTGAGGCGTCACACTGCGACCAATGCTGGCTCGAATTGTGACGGTCATCATTAGATGATTATTCCTATTATTATATGGGCGATGTGTGATTGGATCACAACTGTCAGCTGATACAAAGTTATTTAGACCCTGCTGAAAAATCCAGCTTAAACCAGCCTAGGCTGGTTGGCTGGTTTTAGCTGGTTGACAAGGCTGGTTTTAGAGGGGTTTTGGCCATTTCCAGGCTGGTTTCCAGCCATTTCCACCCTGGTCTTAGCTGGTCAGGCTGGAAAATTACCAGTCAAATCCAGCTAAAACCAGCTTGACCAGCCTGGTTTAAGCTGGATATAGCTGGTTTTGGCTGGACTCCCAGCTTGGCTAGGCTGGTCAAGCTGGTTTTAGCTGGTCATCTCCCAGCCTGACCAGCTAAGAGCAGGCTGGAAATGGCTGGAAACCAGCCTGGAAATGGCCAAAACCCCTCTAAAACCAGCCTGGTCGACCAGCTAAAACCAGCCAACCAACCTAGGCTGGTTTAAGCTGCATTTTTCAGCAGGGGAGCGCCTTGGATGGTGGTTCGGTCTCTCATTCCTTGTCACGCTGTCAGCATGCAGGTGATTCCGGGTCCCGAGGTCATGCTGCTGTGTGTTTGCAGAGCGTGTGGTTGCTTGTTTCAAGCCCAGTTGCTATAAAAAGGTGCGTTTTTGTTGAAAAACAAGCCACTTTTTGATTTTTGTTTTAAAATTCAATAGTGAATATTGAAATATGAGGCGTTTTTTTCTTTTTCATGGTGAAAAACAGAAAAGCAAAATTCTAGAATTATTAGATTTTTTATTTCGAATAACAAAAAAATAAAATTAGCAGAAAACCAAAATGATTAAAGGCTTGTTTTTTTACATTCTGAAACCACATAGGCCAACTCACTGTGTTTTTCCATTTAATAATGTTATTAAAGGTATTTTCTTGTGATAGCAGGATTTTCTTGGCATATTTTCATCATTAAGATGACATATTCCTCATGTAAGGGTCTGGTTATAGCAGTGCTGGGCAAACTTTTTAGACCCGAGGGCCACATCAAGACAAAACAAGTGAAGGGCCACATCTCAAATCCTTATAAAAATAACTTTTATTTACAGTGGCAGTATGCATGAAACATGTAATATTGGCCAGAAACATGTCACATTAACACAAAACAGGTTTTTTATATTATTAAGTCAAATTTACAAGTCAAATTAATTTGCACTGCTATTTATATTTACTTATCAATCGTCATAAAACAATAAAATAATCCCTTATAAAATATAATAATAATAATAATGTAATAATTTTTACAGAGGAGAATAGAAAAGATATTGTCTGATAGAAAAATCTATGAAAAATATATTCTATGACAAAAGTTAACACATTTAACCAGCAATTATTATAAAATTTGAGTCAAATGTACAACAATCTCATTTGAGCTTGTATTAATCTGCTCATATCAATCATAAAACTATGAGATAAACAGAAGAAGAATCTTAGTCTTTGTTATTCCAAGTCATGTTATTATGAGTGTGTTAATGTGAACAATGAGCCTGGTCCCCTCTCTTCACAAGAGTGTCAAAGTCTGGAGTCTGCTACGGCAAAAACGCGAGGCGCAGCAGGCGGTTAAAACGCGAGGGGCGCAGTGCGCATATCGCGCAAAACCCTTGCGGCAGTTAGTAAACCATTTAAAAGAGGCACCTCTTAATGTATAAAGCGCGTTCGGTGTGATCAGCCTGACTCATTTTTAGTTATTAACGGTCGAGTGCATTTTAATATCCGAGAGTGTGTTCTAATTCTACTGGTTGCACTAACTGTACCGCGTGCATCACATGGCGTTCACTTGTAATTGCATCTTTAATTTACTAATTCTGAACCAAACCGTTACTCAGTAGCAGCATTTTATAAACTCCCTTGCGGGCCGGATGAAAGTGTTCAGCGAGCCGCATATGGCCCGCGGGCCGTAGTTTGCCCACCTCTGGGTTATAGGCTATATATTTACTTTTTGTTAGCATGTTTTAAATAAAACAACCTTTATTTTGACGTTACATGAAAGCATCATGTTGCTTTACTAAACACTTTTCTGAAATATAAGTTTTATCTAAAGAATGAAATTCTTTTTAAGGGACGCCCATATATATTTCAACAAGACAATGCAAAACCACATTCTGCACACATCACAGAGTCCTGGCTGCGGAAGAAGAAGATACAGTTACTGGACTGGCCTGCCTGCAGTCCCGACCTGTCTCCAATAGAGAAAGTGTGGTGCATTTTGACTATAGATATATACACTAGATATCGCATAGGGACCCGGAGTATGCGTCAATAGCGCCGCCATATTGGTACAGTGCTCCCAGGACAAATGTCATTCAAGCGCACTAGTCAAGACAGTGTTATTACGTGAAGATGCGGGACTTTAGCGCTGTCTACGGGTGTAGTAACGAGCAAACAAAGAAAACAAAGCACAAAGGCAGAACATTTCATAGGTAAGATTATGTTTTTTTCTGTTTTTGTATGTTCTGAACTGTTGTGCTAATCAGGTAACGTTATTGATGATAACAGTCACTTACTGCTTTCACCATACGGCAAAGCAGCTCCAATTCGCACTAAACACTCGGCTTATGCTAGTTTTGTTGAACAAAATCAGCAAACAATGCAATAGAAATACGACAACGAGATGCTGCGCTGCCAGAAACTTGTATTATTGTCGGCTAACGTTAGTGAAAGAGTCGTTCAGGGGATTAATTCACAAACGAATCGCTCCCTCCGTCAGTATGAGAAGTGAAAGCAGGAGAGGAGCTGTGTTTCAGGACATGATTAGATTAAATTTAACAGGGAGGGTGAATAGTACATTTCTGTACACACAAACACAAGCTTTTTGTCAGGAATGCCCGTGCGGTCACTGATCCATCAATGTAGAAAAGTGATGTAAAATTATAATTTTCGTAATTAGAAAAAAAAATTACATACTAACATCCAGGAAAACTCCTGATCACAGATATATGTGTATATGTGTATATCTCTGGCTTTGCATGGCCACAGTCCTCCACTGTACCTTGGTCCCGCATTCATTTCAAAGGAGCGCTACCCTGTAGCAAGATGGCGGCGCTATTGACGCATTCCGTCCAATAGACAACAATAGGCCAGGCGACATCTAGTGTATATATCTATGCATTTTGACCCCATACTGTGGTAAATGCTTTAAGCTGCCAACCTTTTAAAAAATGTATTGCAAGAACCAAAATTCATCAAAAATAAATGATCAAAATAATTTTTAAATAAACACAAAGTCAAAGTAAATTTAGAAATCACTACTTTCCTTTTTTATTTGCGTTTTCCCCACTGCACCTTTTCTGATTTGGCGTTGTAATAATAAACAAAAAGATTAAAGATTACCAAGATTGTTTTTTTTTCTTCAGTAAATTTGCATAATTTCAGTAAATTCAATTTTCAGGTTAACTGTTCACTTTAGGACTAACAATAGAAAAGGATATAAAAACGTTTAAACACTGTTATATGTGCT